>NC_034409.1:188623746-188888380 GCF_002078875.1 Numida meleagris | reverse complement strand
CCCTGCCTATAGTAGGGGGCTTGGAACTAGATGATTTGAAATGTCCCTGTCAACCTCAAACCATGCTATGATTGTATGATAT
Organism: Numida meleagris; assembly: GCF_002078875.1. Taxonomy (NCBI): domain Eukaryota; kingdom Metazoa; phylum Chordata; class Aves; order Galliformes; family Numididae; genus Numida; species Numida meleagris. The sequence continues at coordinate 188,888,298 of NC_034409.1, read as the reverse complement.
AGACATGAATTAACTCTTACACCAATGCGTAGGTCCACTGATTTCGTTGTGGATACGTAAGACTGACATCATTGCTACAGCTTTGGGTTATACTACGTAGCAAGCCAAGGAATCTAAGGAATCTAGGAAAAATCTAGGGAAAAAGTTGAATATTAATAAACATGGAGTTAAGTAAGCTTATGTTGTTAAGACTTGGTAAGACAATCTTTTTGAGCAAAAGTTTAAAAGGAATTAATCTGATTTGTCTCCTTTTGAGATAGAAATTATGTCTCAGAACAAGTAATAGCAAATAAGGTATTGCAACGTCCTCAGCCACTGAAAAATGCCCAGTCTCCAGGTAGTAAATGTCCCCCTCAGCCAACTCCCCTTAGTTTTATATTTTTTTGACATGATGTCATGTGGTATGGAATATCCCTCTGGCCAGTTTAGGTCAGCTGTCCTGAGTCTATCAGCTCCCAGCTCGGTGTGTTCCCCGGCTCTCTCACTGGCAGGACAGTATGAAAAGCTGAGAAACTGAAATGTCCTTGGCTGTCTACAGTATTGCTCAGCAACAACTAAAACATTGGTGTGTTATCAGCTTCGTTTTTTTCCTAAAGCCAAAACATAACTTCAGACCAGACACTATGAAGAAAATCAGCTGTGTCCCAGGTGAAACCACACACTTATTTCTCTTCTCTATTTCATTTTCTTTGAAATGAAGGGAAAACAAAAAAAGCAAAAGGCAAGTAGAAGTTCTTAAATGTCCTTTGTCATGTACATACACTTTTCAGAGTAACATCGATACTACTGAAACAGAAGAAGGAGACAATATGTGTGTGATATTTCTATCTTAAAATTTTACAGGTGACAAGCAAAACAAGAATGTAACTGTTATTTTAACAGGCTTCAGTGAAGCATGATGGGACAGAATAGGCACAGTACTCTTCTTAAAAAAATATTTTTATTATGCTCCAGTCTTTACTGAAAGCAGTTCTCACTGCTTTCTCATCAAAGCTCATACAAAGAGTAGGACAAGTTTAAGGACAAAGGTAAGCGGAAAAGGTACTGCAGTATAAGACTTAGTAGAGTTGCAGATTAGTATGGCTGCTATATTTTTTTATGTTATTTATGTTATATTATTTATGATGTTAAAGAAAGATCCACAAAGATCCTCTCACTGAGCTATGCATTAGCATTACATTTGTAAATTCTGATGATATGGACTCTGGTTCTTATCCCCTGCTGGGATGCATCTGAAATATACTGGTTCCTGGAGAATCATGGCTAAAACCAGCAGCTGGATTTAGTGTCCTGTCCCATTGTTGCTAATAATCCCCACTGAAGGGAGAGCCTTTAAAAATGTCTGAATTTGTCCTGAGATTGTCCAGCAAATTCCATCCTCCCTTTGTTTCTAGGGCCAGTACTGGAATTGCCTTTCCTTCCCCTTTATAAGGGAGTGGATGCTACAGTTATAACAAGGTCCTTGATCTTTCTCCTTTTCCCTATTCCAAATAAATAAAATTTTGCCACTCAGGGTATGCCATAACCCACAAGCCCTATGGAAACAGAGCAGAACTGAGCCATTGGTAAGATCCTAGGCATGTCTTATATAGGCAGCTGAATTCTGCTTTGCAGCGTCTGAGGCACGGACTCAGATGCGAACGATCCAAACAGTTTATTACAGGTTCTAACATCCCTTATATACATTCACAAGTTTTCTCTTTTAACTTTCCCACCTGCCTTTACATGCCAACAAAACATTCCATAAACACTGCTTAACCGTGCATGCAGGTGCTTATCCAGTCAGAGCCACGAGTCATTCCTAGCCAAGCGCTCTTCCTCCAATCACGGTTGTTATCATGTGGCCATCACGCAGCTTACTTGACTGTTTTGCTCTTCTTTCTGCAGGTGTCCTTGGTTCTCAGCCTTGCCTTCTCAGGCTGTTCATCTTGCTTTGCAGCTTCTGCTCTGAATTGTCTTTCTTGTATTCCCACATTGCTTTATAGTTTAGAATTTAATTTGAATATTTCCAGACTTACATCGTGTTTTCTACTGATTAATAAAAAACATGAAGTCTTTCCTTGTGCCTAAGTGAGAGTAGCACTCTCTCTGTGAAGGGTCTGGAGCACAAGCCTTATGGGGAGCAACTGAAGGAACTGGAATTGTTTAGTTTGGAGAAGAGGAGGCTCAGGGCAGACCTTATTGATCTCTACAAATCCCTGACAGGAGGCAGTGGTGAGGTGGGAGTTGGCATCTTCCCCCACGTAACAGCAATAGGACAAGAGGGAATGGCCAGGAGAGTTCCACATTAGACATTAGGAAAAATTGATGAGGCATTGATGAGGCTGCTCAGGGAGGTGGTGCAGTCACTGTCCCTGGAGGTGTTTAAGAAAAGAGTAGTTGTAGTACTTAAGGACATGGTTTAGTGGACATGTTGGCCTAGATGATCTTAGAGGTCTTTTCCAACCCTAAAGATTCTGTCATTCTACCACTCTAACACATAATCATCAGGATTTTACATAGTGTAGCTGTGAGTTTTAGTGCTATATAATACTTTGTGAAAATTTGCAAAAACATAAAATCTTGTTTGCACAAAAATTTAAACACAGTACTGGGCATGTTGAACTTGAAGTGTTTGGCAAGTATAACTTTGTCTCAGTGTATTCTCAGACCCAAACAACAAACACTTGCAGCCCCAGTTAAAACAGAGTGGAATGTAGTAGGGCAGTTTGTGGTGCACATTATCTTGCATAACTTTCAGCTTCACTAGAACACATTGTTTCACTCTGTTATTTTACCCCCTTTTGCCCCCGTCTGCAGGAGATGCAGAGGTTAATAGCAAGGTGAGTCAGTTGAGAATCACGCTCAAACAAAACCTATTTTTGCTTGGTTGTTTTTTCATCATCTCAGTGAGTTCTAAAAACTCTTTGCAGGATTGCTAAAGGTAGTGCCAGAGAAATGGATGAAAGATAGACCCAAAGGAGAGTGAATGGAAAAGGTTTAGAAGAAACACCTCTGAAGTGCAGCAGGTTTAGTATATACAAATTTACCCCCTGACTGATGTTCATCAGAAGCTAACCTCTGCAGGGCAGAGACAGAGCCCTGCAGCACTTTATATCTGCTTGTCCTCATATGCCTTCCTGTATTACCCTTGACTTCTTTGAACATTCATCTTTTCTTTCTGTTTTATGTATTCCCAGTTTCTTGAGCTGAATTGAGCCATCAGCATTCAAAATCTGCATTCATAGGCAGCTTATGGTATGTCACATTATGTTAGTCACCCAGAAATTCAATTGTGAGTCACTGCTGTGGAACCTGGTGTTACTGGCTTTTAAGATGTTTCCCTTCTGTGGTAGGAAAGAGACTCCAGTGATAAGAAGGAAAAACTAATCTTTTACATAATGCAGCCTGCCAATGACCTCAGAAAAGGAATATGTACTTTTTTTCTGCATTTTTTACTTTTTCTTTCTATTTGGTAGTTATCTTGCTGTCTTCTACAGCTTTTTCACTTGGTATTTAACTCCCATGTGAGATGGATTCTAGTCTTATGTTAAAACTTGCAGTTGTGGTCTTAAACAGATGAAACCTGAGCAGTTAAGTCTGAAAGAAGATATTTTTTGACCAGCTGCATAAAATGCTTATATATATATGTATACATGTATATTGGGTTTTTGTGCCTTTGCTATTTAATTTTATCAGCTAATCACAGCATCAAAAAATTGCAATTCAAAGGAACCTCTAGAAATCATTGAGTCCAACCCCCTGATAAAGTAAGTTCCTTAGGTTATGCTGTACAGGAAACTGCCCAGTTGGAGTTTGAACATCTCCAGAGAAGGAAATTTGCAGTCTCTCTGAGTAGCTTGCTCCTATGCTCTGTCACCCTCAAAATACGTAGATTGCTCTGAAAGCTAGGCCTCCTATTTATTTCTATGGAAATGATGACAGATACAAAGAGTGCAACAGCACTATTTGATAAAGCAAATTCTCAGCTATAAAGCATTATTTTTCAACACAGTCACCACCATTTTTTCCAACCATGAACAAGAGCCTGCACGTTGCACTCATAAAAATCTGCACCAGTGGTTGTGACCCATTGTTTCGCAGCTGCTATGATGGCATCTTTGCTAGGAAAATGTTGACCAGGCAGTCCCTCTTCCATCAGCTTGAACAGATGGAAGTCAGAAGGCATCAAATCTGAACTATATGGTTGGTGTGGTAGGACAGTTCAGCCAAAATCAGTGATATGCTCCATAGTCTTCAACTGGTGTGGTGCCCTGGTGTTACTGTTTTGTAAGAGAAATATTGTCTTCTTCTCTGGCCTGAGTCAGGAAGTTCGAGCCTTCAGCTTAGTCAACACCACAATGTGGTGATCAGAACTGATGGTTTGTCCAGTTTCCAAGAAATCCAGAAGGATCACCTGTTTCCTATTCCCCCCCAAAAAAACAGTGCACATCACTTTTTCCACTGAGGGCTGCATCTAGAAATTTTTATTTAGTGGAGAATTCACGTCATCCCACCATGGACTGCCATTTTGACTTCAGTTCACAGTGGTGGCACCATGTCTCACCACCAGTAGCAATGCAATTCAGGAAACTGTCACCTTCAGCCTTGTATTTGTTCAATCGGTTCTGACAATCTTGCACAAGGTGTTTTTTTCTGTTCCTTTATGAGCATTTGTGTGACACACTTGAAGGAAACTTTGTGATATTCCAGCATTGCTACCATCATGTCCAGTGCATTTAAGCTGAAATCCAGTTCTGTATGCAGTTCCCTGGTCATAATCCACCAATTTGTGCAGATGAGCTGATCAAGGTGCCTCATCAGCTTCCTCCTCCTGATCAGGCAGCCTGTAGTAAACACTCACAGCAGTGTCACCCATATTAGCCTGTCCCTTAATTCTCACCCATAAGCTCTGCACTCATTCATCATTCATCCCTAAGCAGAGCTTGATACATTCCAGTTATTCTCTCATGTAAAGAGCAGTTCCACCACCTTGTCTTGGTGCTCTGTCTTTCCTAAAAAGTATATGACCACCCATGACAGCATTCCTGTCATGAGAGCTGGCCCACACTGCCTCTGTGATCACAATGAGATCACGGCCCTTTGACTGCACACAAATCTCTAGTTCTTGTTTATTTCCCATGCTGTGTGCATTGATATACAGGCACATCAGAGAAGAAAAGGGAGCAGAGGATGTAGGTTTCCCTATAGGGGTGCAGGAGGGTCCCCCACAGCTATATGCACCTTTGAGGTGGCTGGTCTTCTGGCTCATGTCATAGGAGGCACCTAAGGAACATTTGCCACTGTCTGGTTGGCTTGGCTTATTCCCCAGTCTGTTGCAATGATGTGAGCATAGCCATTTTAGACCCTGCCCCCTAAGTCCTTCAATCTAAAGCCCACCTATCTATGTTGGCCACCTTACTGCCAAAGATTGCCCTGCCTCTTCTAGACAGGTAGATCCCACCCCTTCTTAACAGGTTATAATCATAATAGAAAGTCCTATTGATAAAAATCAAAATCCTCATGCTATCACCAGGTACACAGCTAGGAGTTGATAGGCATTACATGTCTATTTCTGGCTGCTCTCTGTCTTCCAACTGGCAAAATTGAGGAAAAGATAATTTGGGAACCAAGGCTTTATAGTCTTGTGTGATTCTGTCCATGTTCCATCTTCCAGTGTCACCCATGCTCACATGAAAGAGCAGCAGCAGATCATAGTTTGTGCCCTTGACAAGCTGTGGCAACCTTAATGTAAAAAGGATAATTTTCTAATAAAGCACCTACCTTGATATTGCAAATACTAGGAGAAATGAGATACAGTGTTTTGATACCTATAAAATGTACTACACGAGTAATAGTAGTCTTTATTTTTAGAGGCATTAAGACATCAGACATGCAAAATTGTCACTCAGGAGGATATTTTTTAGGTGTTGAGGTAGTTGATTTTATTTTGATTAAGCTCTGGTCTCTCTGACTTCTTTAATTCCAATTTATCAGCTGAATGAAATAAAATCACAGACGAAAACTAGGTTCAAATAAAATTGAATTTTAGAAAAAAAAAATATTAGTGTTTTTGGCACTTAGAGGAGAGGGAGAGAAGAGGGAACAGGAGAGAACTCTTTTTTTTTCTGTAAAATCCCAGTGATCTGACTCAAAGTTTGAGAGTCTTAACCACAGTTTCCTTGTCTGGCTGAGCTTTTGCACACTCAGCTGCACAGCTGGGGGAATCACCTCATCACCCGAAACCTTTCAGTAACTGTTTTCCTTAATCTCTCCTTTTCAGCATTTACATTTGACATAGAATATGTGAAATTACTTGAGTCAAAGTCAAGGTAATTCACCAGATCAGACATGAAGGCTAACTGCTAGTGAAAGAAATGTCTGAATTTTAACCTCTACTCAGCAATAATTTGTGTAAAGAACTGTATCAATCAGAGGCTAACATTTTCCACCCTTACCCTTTCTCAAATGCTAGCCGACACCTCCAAACTCATGGGATGCAAGAGATAGCAATTTTTCAGTTCTCTTCATACGGAGGTAGAAATAGATGTTAGGTTTTTCACCACCCATGTCAGTCTTTAGATTATGAAATGGCAATGAAAATGGACTATTACTACTTCATCTATTGCATTTTGCATATCTAGACCTCCATGAAATTAACTAATTAAAATCAAAATGAATAAATAAAATTAATCAGTCAATCTTAACAGGATACCCAAAGCACCCTTAATAATTGGGCTATGCTGGTTAAGACCATTTTTCTCTGGAGATAAGATAAAGGTCTTATTTCCCTATCTCTAAACATAGAAGGATCACAATGCTGGCACATCTGAAATGTCACTGCAAAGCAAAAATCGAGTTGGTATGAAATTTGAAAGCATTGTATTTCAGTTTAGTTACTTTGCCTGCAGCTCTACACATGTTTCCCACACAAGGACTCAGGAGTAAAGCAAACCCAGAGGAGCCAAGCTGCCTTGAAAATCTGTCTGTTTGACTTCAAGGTCTTGCATTCAGCTCCAATAATCATTAGCAAAATTTGCCTGTGATTCCCTGAACTAATTGCTAATAGATAACAGTAGATTTTTTCACATAAAAACTTAAACAAGAGAAAGTGACTTTTTCAGAGAACAGTAAAACAAAGGGCTTTAAGGTAAGTCAGGACAAGGCAGGACATGACAAAGTGAGGTAGGAGAGTTTTCCCTAACCCATTTGTATCTAATACTTTAACTCTTTGAGTTGAAATTGCTATCTCCTGGATCCCAGAAGATAGGTATGGAGGAGCAAGCTAGCCTTTGAGAAAGGATAAGGGTGGACAATTTCAGACATAATCTGACTGAAATGTCAGATTAGTTCAGAATTTAGAAGTTCATATCTGGGTACTTTAGCACAGTCTTCAAGGCCTCTACCTCTATCTTCAAGCACCCAAGAAGCTGTGATAATCAGACACTGTGGGACTTAAGTGTCTAGTAAAAGCTGCTTCAGTACCTGAACTCTGGAATATTAGAGATCATAGAATCACAGAAACAGAGAATCACCAAGGTTGGAAAACACCTGCAAGATCATCCAGTTCAACCATCCATCTGCCACCAATATTTCCCCTCTAAACCGTGTCTCTTAGTACCACTTCTCCATGTCTCTTGAAATCCTCCAGGGACAATGACAGCATCACCTCCCTGGGCAGCTTGTTCCAATATCTGACCACTCTGTCTGAGAAGAAATTTTTCCTAATATCCAACCTGAACCTCCCTCAGCACAAGTTGAGGCCATTCCCTGTAGTCCTATCAAGAGAAAAAGCTGACATCCACCTCACCGCAACCTCCTTTCAGGTAGTCGTAAGAGAGCTATAAGGTCTCCCCTGAGATTCCTCTTCTCCAGACTGAACAATCCCAGTTCCCTTAACTGCTCCCCATACTTGTGGTCCGGTCCCTTCATCATCTTCATTGCCCTTCTCTGGACATGCTCCAGGGTCTCTCGGTCTTTGTTGTAGTGAAGGGCCCAAAACTGCAACCAATACAGACGGCATTCTTAATATTTCTGAGGAAGAAAAATAATAACATTTTTCTAACTTTTCATATACGTTAGTAGTAAGCAAAAGGAAAAGTATGTTATGTGTAAATTGTACTCAGTATGAAGTTGTTGCCAGCAGCAGTGAGGACAAATGATCTAAAAAGGTTAGACATGTAAGCAAGAAACCTCAAAATGAAATGTAATGAGGAATCACAGAATTGTAGGGATAAGAAGGGACCTGTGGAGATCATCAAGCCCAATCCCCTGCTAAAGCAAGGTGCCTACAGTAGATTGCACAGGAAAGCATCCAGATGGGTCTTGAATATCTCTGGAGAAGGAGACTCCACCACCTCTCTGGGCAGCCTGTTCTCTGCCACCCTGAAAAGAAAGAAGGTCTTTCTCAATTTTGTATGGAACTTCCTGTGTTCCAGTTTGTGCTCATTGCCTCTTTTTCTGTCACTGGGGACTGCTGATCAAGGTAAATGCAAAGGGAAAAGAAAATAATAATGGAAAACATATACTCTATCGAAGGAGTAAAATTTAGAGTAGACTACTTCCAGGTAGTGCTACGGGTGACTTACTGAAGGCAGGAATCAGCCAGTAAGACTTGAAATAGCAGTGTATAGCAGTGTGCAGTACAATACCTGTATAGTTTTTGGTCTCTGAGAGAGCTATTTTTTAATATCATGACATGAATCATAAGATGTGATGATATTTCTCTCTAAGACACAAGAAAGTCTGCAACAGCAGACCTTCCCTCAAAAGAACGAGGGAAAAGAAAGGCGTTTGGTTTTTTTCTGTTTTTGTTGGTTTTTTTTTAAATGAAGATTTTAAATCCAATTTGATATACGCTCTCTGTACTATTATGCCCTTCGACAAGGAATAGTCTACTTTATCCAAAGAACAGCTGACAAATATGCAAAAGTTGTTGGATCCAGGAAGAGAGGACCACTAGTTAAAAACTGCAGAGAACTACAAGAATTTGTTAATTTCATATTGCCATTAGATGAAGTACCTTGGGAATAACCTTGATGAGCTTTGGTCTCAAGAAATTCTATGGGAATCTTGATGAATGACCATACATCCTACTGAATGATCATGTGAGAATTACTTCTTGGGAATTCCCTTCCTTGAGTTTTTTGAATGGTGTGAATAATCTTTATCCCGCAGACTTTATTTCATGATCCTTAGTGACTGAGCTGGAGGACAGAGCAAATAGCTGATTCTTATATATCCTACTTATGTCGAACAAGATTTTGTAGAGCTCTGCATCTCCCTGGATCACTTCCTTTTCATGTTGAAGAGAGCAGGGTTTACTTCGGCATTGCTTGTATGAACAGCATGAAAGCTTTGATCATCTTTGCTTCTCTTCTCTGAACATTTTCCAGTTCTAATGTATCATTTTTTTTAATATGAAGGAACAATAAAAGCCAAACAGTGTTCAGTGTGTGGCAAAACATGATTTTACATAGCTCTCTTTTGTTTTGTTCTCTGTTCCTTTCTCTCTGAGTCATAAGATTTTGTGTTAACTTTTGCAAATCATAAGCTGACACTTTATTTATCCCAGCACCAAGGTCTCATTCCCTAGCGACTGATGTGAGTTTGGAGTCTATCATTTTGGTTGTGAAGCTATGATTGCTTATTCACACCACATGTACATTGTTTTACACTTATCTACTTTTAATTTCATCTGACATTTTCTTTTCCAGCCACTGAATCTTCTGGTCCTTCTGGTCCTTCCAGCTTCTCACAGTAGGCACTCACACATATAATCTTGAACAACTCTGCATCATCAGCAAACTTCATCACAACACAGCATCCCCTTTTCCAGGTAATTTATGAAACCGTTAAACAGCAGGTCCAAGCACAGATTGCTACACAACTTCACTGTTGATCTCTCTTTGCTGAGAGTACTGAATGCTTCCTGACCCCCGTTTAGTCTTCTAGAGCTTAGTTCTATTTTCTTCTTTTGGATGCAACTTTCAGATTTTTGATCTGTGCTCAATTAAAAAAAATAAATTGCTTTTCTTCTTAGCAGTTTCTACTTTTTCCCATGTGCATCATAATAGGTGGTGCACGCAGGCAATATGCTTTCCATGCACTGACAGTCTGCATTTTTACTTGCTAAGTTTTAATTCTCTTCCTTGCCATTTTTACCTTCTTTTTAATCAAGTGCCTCATTTTTATATACATCCATTTTTTGAAGCTTAGTACAAGCTTTGCAATTTGTGGTTTATTTGGGAGGTCCCAACAGTCCTGTTTTTTTTTTTCCCCTAGAAAATAATATGATAGTAATTTAATAATAACAGTAAGAAGAAACTTCTGGCCAGAATATAGGGAGATATGAACATTACAGATATCAGCAAGCTGAGTACGGAAAAGGAGCAGTGAAGGAGGATTAAGAAGTACACAAACTGCAGGCAAAAATGAATAGAGACCCTTGCCACACTCTTTGACCCAGAGAATGAGTGATACAGGAAACCTACCCTTCAAATATTAAGGCTCAAAACACAGCTATTGCATTAGGACTGCATATAAAAAGAGTGAAAAGAGTCCTGTTGAAATGAGACCCTGAGAGAACACTGCTGCCCCACAGGAGCCACTGTTCAAACTTATCTTTGCCTTTCACAGAGAAATAATCTATTTTTAAGATTGTCAAATCTAGACCCTTTAGATGTTGATTAATATTCCATGCATGAGTTACTTTTTAGGTATAGGGAAAATCTTGATTCCATGTCATCTGTATCTCCCCCAGAAGTCCTTCTATTTGAATAAAATAGGAACAAATACTATTAAAAGCTGTATTACCATAATACACAATCATAACATTAAGTTATCATTCCTTCTACATGTGGTAAGTCAAAATCATTTATGCTCAAAATGTGTTCCCTTTTGAAAAAACATAACGGGTTCCAATTTTATCTGTTCCTGTTATTGTGGGTATAAAACCCATTTCAGTGATGAAAATATAGCTCAAAATAAAAGCAAAACAGAGTAAAAAATAATAATTGTTTGGCCTTAAAGAAATTTTGAAAAAACACATACTGAGCAAACAAAAGCAACAGTATCTGTTGATGGAACATTTATCACTCAAATCAGCAGTGTTGCAATGATAAAAGAAAATATACTTACCAGTACAGTTCTGAGTATAGATGTTGTTTGAGTTTGAAAGCAGGAGCAGTAAAATACTGAATCCTGAATACAGTTTTAATACATTATACTCTTTTGACAAAAACTATGTGCTGATATAATTCCAGTAGAAATGAAAATATTAATGTAAGGACCAAAAAAACTTCTGAAAGAATATTTGTTTCCAAAAAAAAAAAAAAAAGAGAGAGAGAGATAAAGCAATGTTATGCTTTTATGACTACTCAGAAATTCCTGTTCTATAACAAAACAACAGTTTCTTTGACTGTTAGCTTTCATTTTATACAATCAAAAATGAATCAACATTTAGTAGAGAACAAGAAACTCATGAAGGACACATTCAGTTCCTGATTCTTCACAGTAGACAAGCCTCAACAAACTCTTAATTTAGTTTCTTCTGTACTTCAAATACTTTTCCAGAGGAGATAAGTGTACATTCATTTATTTATATTGCATTTGCAACCATTATTGGATGTGTGGCCACATACATAAAACTCAAGGAGTCAAGAGGAAATAGCAGTTTTGCCTCAACTTATCTTGAAATATCGGAGCCAAAGATTTTTCCAAATCTGCATTAGCAACTGTGTTTATTTTATCAGCTTAACTGCTGTTAATCTTGAAGCTGGTATCTGGTGAGAACAAGAGAGGAAGAAGCTGTGAATGAGAAAGTGAACCTGCTCTAAGTAATATTTATTGTTCTTATTTTCCGGCAATAAACAGATTTTTTTAATGGAACCCTGCTGTCTTAACTTACACCTATTCTTGAACCCAAATAATAAACTAAAATGACCCCTCTAAATTGTTATCATCCATCTCAAGTTACCTCTTTTTCCACCTTCATGTCATGCAATCATTGTGCTTTTATCTATTTTTAAAAAAGTAAAAAATCTTTACCTTGGAAATGTAGTGGGATCCTCCCATGTCAGTCATATAGCTGTCACTGTTCTGGTTCTTTGAGTTTCAACATTGAACGGAACAAGTATTACTCGTTTATCTGATAGAGAAGAGTTTTCTTTTTTATTTATTTTTCAAAGTAAATTTATGTCCTAGAATCATAAACCGATAGAGCAAATTTGGGTGCAGATTTGACCCTCAAGCTTAGGTCACAAGTCAAAAATATTGAGGCAGCTTCATTGGAAGTACATAGAGGTCCTAACTGTGAAAAATATGTACTCTATGCAGGAACTACTGTTGCTTACCAGCTGCAAGGCTGAATGACCCAACATCTCAAGCAAGACACAAGGTTGGCGTTGCAAGACATCAGTCTAGAGATCAGGAATTTTTTGTGATATCTTAAGATAACTTATCATATCTTACGTTTTTTTTCCTAGTTTCAGTAAGTCAGCAATTTATTGCTGAATTTCACTAGCAGAAAACTATTTTCAAGTTTCATTATTACTAATGTTTATGCCATTGAATCCAGACAGCTGGAGACAGGGATTCGGTCATACTTCTGTCTCTTCTTGTTTTCATTTCAAATAAAGAGTAAGGATGCTGCTACACTTGTCAAACAAAGACCCAAGATTTGTGAAAGTTTTTCATAAAAAGTTCTTATTCCCTTTGATATTTCTGACATAAATTTTTCTCCAAAGTGAAGTATTCAAAAATTCAAGAATCCACTCAGCTTTCCCATAGTTCATTAATTCCACCATTACTGAGAAAGCTTTGACTTCCAGTCAAAATGCCATCTCAGTCCAAAGGATTTGAAACAATTTCATCTCTACTATAACAGAAATTCAATTCATTCTGCCCATAATTACATTTTTAATATGTTTCTCTTTTATTCTAATAATTATATCTAGATGTTGTCACCTCTCTTCAAGTGAAGAAGAGCATTTTTTGAGTTTTTCAGGCATTTTTTTATCTTGAAAGAGTTCCATAACCATAATCTTTCTACATTTTTCCTTTGTCTTCCAGATAATTCCAAAATCTAATATTTGACCATACATGGATTGTATGGAGATGATTAATTTTTACACAAATAATGATAGTAAAATGTTCTTATTCTGATGTCAGTTGGTTTCACACAAATTTTCTTGGGCAGAAAACCTAAAATTGGCTTCATACACTGTAATTACATGAAAATACAGTAATAACTATATCACTCTAGACATGGTGTGTTTATATTTTTATATATAGTCTTTACAGTACTCTTGAGGAGCACCGTTCCATTGAGTTTATAAAGGGATAACTTATGAAAAGCTAAATGCTCTCCAAAATATACACAGGAAGCCTGCGGTATGATGTGTACTTTATCCCTTGAATCCTTAAGCCTAAACTAGAAACCTACCCATCCTTTCTGCCATAGTTGTATACATGGCATGAATAAGGAAAACAGCCTGTCATGGAAATTCCAGGCTTACAGCAAACAATGTTATTGTTAAATATAAACATAAATATGCATGTCTATATGTGAATGTGAAAAATATTTCCATTTGTTCTTCAAGACTAAGACATCTAGAGCTTACTGTAACAACTCTCTTACTGTAACAAACTAATGTATATCATCCACAAAATGTGAAAGAGATAGAAAAGAACTACTAGCACATTCCTGAAGCATTATCTTTCTCTTCATAGTGACAGAGAGACAGAGAGACAAGCTTATTTGTTCCTTTTTAGCACTTAAGGATGTTACATCCACTAAAAACTGCAGTGAGCATCAGGAACTTATGGGGAGTTGCTTCATCAAATCTTCCCCAGTCTGTTGTCTTCTTAAGGGAAAGGTTCCCTTCAATCAAGTGAATGAAACTCTTGCACTTAGTTTTAAGGGACTGTGGATGCAGCTGTATCTCTATCAAAACTAATTAAAGCAAAGATACTTATTTATCTGAATACCTCCTAATGTCACAGCACTCGTACTGAGGATACGATTGCGTGCCTTCTGTTCACCTCCCCAGGAATGGCACGAAGGCTCACACCATCTTCTTATCACAGCCATTTCTTCCTCACTGCACAGTAGATGATGCCTTGCCAAGCACCTATATGATATGATGTGATTTCTGTTTAATACAGCAGAATAATGTGGAATGCTCTCATCATTACTTTGGTTAAAGTCTATGAAGAACGCATTATGCCAAAGTCAAGAAAGTGGCAATCTCAGCCTCACAGATAAGGCTCTGTTCTCTCCAATCTCTATCACAGCAGCTAATCAAACTATCAAACAAAATAACCAAACTTTTCTTTAAGAGAAAGAAAGAATATGTTAAGAGGTTCACGCTGTTAGACTTAACACAAAAGTTCGAGGAAATGTCCAAAGGCAGAATACACTGCCTTCTAGCTCTTACTGTTTAAAAAGAAAAACACAGAATGTTTACTTATGCATTAGTTATGTTTCACATTATATTAAACCTAATACTGTTTCTTAATGTCAGCTTGCCAAAACCATAAAAACTTTTAAAATAAAACCAGAGTGGAACTGAGCAGGATCATAATAAAAATAAAGTAATAAATAAATAAAATCAGATTTATTTATAAATACACTTTTTGTATACCATTCTAGTGCTAAATGTCAGTTATTTCAATCATCAAGATGGATCAGGACTAGTTATTCTGTTATCTCCTACTATTCAATAATGTTTCAAGTCTGATGAAGAGTCTTGAGCATTCTTAAGCAGCTTATATTCCATGTTTCCACATCATACCTACAGAAGATTTTCAAAAGTCTACAGCCATCATCGCCTTGCCTACAGCTCCTGTTATGGATATCACTCATATGGATGGAAACACAAGTTTTGGAAAAAGCTCCAGTGAAACAAACCAAATGCAAAGAGTTTGCATGAATATACTCTAAAAATGTAATGCCTGATGTGTCTCTGGTTCACATCATTGGTTGAGGCACTTCAGAAGGGTTACCTGCATTTTTCCAGGAAAAGGGAATGCACTAATGGTAGCCTACTAAGTGCAGGTACAGTTTTTTGTGGTTCCCTCCTAAAATACACATGATAACATAACTTGTGTTACCATGTGTTTTTTAAAAGTTGATTACTGATATGTAAAGTTCAGTTTTGTTTCTTATATGAATTTTCAGTGCTTTAAGACAAGTGCCTCCAATCCACAGGCCATGGGCTTCATACAGTCTTGGACATCTAGTAATGCAGCCTCAAAAGATCATAAACTTTTAATATTATTATGTGATTTTTAGGGATCTTTCATGTGTTGATTGCAAGGAGCTTGAGAACCGACTTCATAGGCAACAAGGAAATGCTGTGGAGGGGAGGATACAGTGCAGTGTTAATTCTGCGTCTTGTGTTCGCCACACAGTCAAATCAGAACCCACCTGTATTACACATTACACCATCATAAAAGCTGTGAATTTCAGAAAGTCCAAGGGACAGAATCATCACCATTTCCAGGAATATGGAAGTATGGATCCTGATTATGAGGTCTTCATTTACTTTTCTAAATTAAGTGGCTTACTCAAGGTAAAAATGCTAAAAAGATTTTCTGATTTGTGAAATAAAATCAAGTCATTTATGGAATCAAGAGGAAAATCTGTGACAGAAGATGAAAAATTTATACAAAGATGGAAAATGGCTCACAGATTTAGCTTTTTTGGTGGATTGATTTCTCATTTAAATGCATCAATTGCACGTCTTCAAGGTGAATATCTACATATCTGTGCTGTGTTTCAAACCATAACAGTGTTCAAAATGAAACTTAAATTCTGGAAAGCTCAAGTTATGACAGTTTTATTCATTTTGATATGTTTGCTAGACACAGTCCACTGAACAATAAAAAATATATGACTTTGCTTTTCATTTTGATAAATCAGATTGAGAACAGGTTTCAAGATTTCTGAAGAAAGATCATCAGGTTTTCTGGTATGTTTGTGACTCTACTTCCAGCTGTCATAAATTCATTATGTACAAATGTATAGAAAGTATTGAGTTGAATGTCCATTTGCAACTCTAAGAAAAAATTCATCACGTCTCTTTATTAGACTCCATGAGATTGGTCTTACCGAGAAAAAATATACCTCGCTTTGCAGTCATACCTTATTCACATCATTGTTTTGGCAGTACATCCATTTGTGAACAACTGTTTTCAAGGATGAAATACAGGAAGAGCATAATTTCATCAAAATCTCTAATGATCGCCTTGAGAATGCACTAAAAATTGCAACCACTTCCATTGAACCTGGCACTGATGCATTAGTTTCATAAAAACAAGGTCAAATATCCCACTAGTTTTATGTTTCTGTTGCCCTCTTCTTTTTATGTTTTAATAGAAGATATTTACAGAAATAAAAAGTTTTGTTACTTATATACATTAACTGTACTATATATTTTATATGTGGCCCAAGACAATTCCTCTTCACTTAATGTAGCCGAGACAAGACAAAAAGATGAAAAATCATGCTTTAAGATAACTAGTACAAGAGTATCCAGGCAAGTTCTGACACTTAGAGCTTGTTTTTTTCATAGAATTATTAAAGCTTTCCATTTTTTTATCCCCTTCTACAGCATTAAACAAGTAAAATCTTTTATAAAATGTTGATAAGTAAGAGAACTGGCAGTCTAAGCCTGAGAAAGGGAGGTAGTGACAAATCATTTCATCCTCCTTCCTGATCTTCAATTCAGATTTAGCAGTCATTGCATTGGAGAACATCATCAAAGTGTCAGGCATTTCATGACACACACTTAACTGCTGAGGAAGCGGTGGCCTCTTGAAAACCATTTTCACTATTGATCTTTGATATCTAAAGAAAGAACATTTTTATAAATACCTGAACTCAATCGAGTTTTTAAAAAAAAGAAAAGAAGAAGAAATTTTATTCTGATAAAATGCATGTGAAGATTAAATAGAACTTGTTCCAAATCCCAAATTTTAGTGATGAGATGCAAAAATTTACCAATGGCAAATCTGGTATATTTCTGAAGGGTAAAATTTGCTTTGAAACTGAATGTATTGACTGTACATGGTGCAAAGAGAAAAAAGAAATATTTGTGTTTTGATCAGTTAAACTGAAGACAAAAATCATTTGAGGTCAAATGGAAATGAATTTAAATCTTCTAGGATGTTCTCCATATTGTTCTTTAATAAATAAAAAAGAAAAGTGAGAAGAGTAAGTTTTACATTGTAGTGATTCTTCCTCTTCTTCCAGATTTGTACTTTTTGCTGCTTTTCTTGACTCCCACAGCTTTTTGAATGCAAATAGAAACTAAGCAATGCCTCAATTCAACCTAAGTTAGATACCAGGAAAAACAGGCTGTCCACTCCACTCTCCTTCAAGCACTTCATTGCTGCTGCAGTACAATTACATTATGTAAGTGCAGTAGTTAAAAAGCAGTTAACACTAGAAGTTTCTGAGTAGTAACACAGACAGAATAACATTGTGCTGACAGATCCTGATTGACAGAAAGAGACAGGTCTTTCCATTAAGAGAAAACATGAAAGCTAGTGAGGATGACAGTGTTAATAATAACACAAAGCTGAGTTTCTGGCCCTTTGCATTTTGGAAATGATAAATAAAATGCAGTCACGGAACTTTATAATATATGTATTCTTCTTAGACTTGAAACATTTAATCAAATTAACTGCTTACCCTCAAAGGAACTCACTTAGAATTTTTATTAAAGCTTTTTTCGCTCTATTTTCACCTGCTTTTCTGAAGTATCAGAAGATTCTGGGAAAAAGAGAGGCAGAAGAAAGCCAGTCAATCCCTTGGCTGTCTTCAGAAATCAAAGCAGGTCTTCCTACCTGGCCTCAGAAAAGACCTAACAGGGCAAATATCTAGAATCCCAAATCAAGACTGCTTCAAAATGCTTTAAGTAAGCATGTACGTTCTATACATAGATATATGCACGCATTAGAAAAAGCACTACATAAATGAGCATCTTGACTCTGATCACTTATATGCTTACATTTACATGAAAATTATTGCCTCTGCATACTCTCATCTGCTGATGATGGGCAAAAATGGTTGGCTGCTGGAAATGTGCCATTTTTACACTTCCTAAATTAAATATTCTGATTTTTCATGTTGAGGCAACACTTCATTTCTAAATTGAGCAAATTTTAAACAAACAGTTGATAAATTAGATGCCCTCTGCACTTTATTGACAAATTCTACTCATATCTGCCCATATTTTATGCATAGTATTATTTCTGTCATAGTATGATGGCATTGTGTTATAATAAATAGTATCCTAGGCTCATTGTAGGAACACTGAGTTCAACTCTTGGCCCTACTCCTATCAGAATCAGCAGATTATTCCTTTCTGCCTTGGTTTCCTCTTTCCCTATTCAGAGCACACTGCTGAAAGTGTAGATTAATTCTCAGTATGTATTTGAATAACAGCTGTCACTAAAATGGCTCACTTTTGGCTGACCCATTAATTTCTGATATCCTCAGAATAACAACAGAATATTCTGAATCTCCAAAAGAGAGCTATCAACAATGGGGCTCCAAATGCTTGTTTCATAAATCAAAATGATATGATAAGTAAAGGGCTCACAATAAATATACTCATCTCTGCTTCCCTCCTTCCTCTGCAACAAAAGAGAGAAGAAAATACTGCCTTCATGATATGCTGAGAGTGCCAATAAATCTAGGTAGTGGGAATCCAGCTCGGGTCTGAATTACAAACCTGAAAAGGCCCCTCCAACAGCTGCATCTTGTTAGTATTGATGGAGCATCAACATTTCCTTGATCTTCGCTAGCCCATCATGTAACTGCAGCTGGATATCTCTCCTCCTGTGACACTTTCGATTATCCTTACAGAACCTGCATGAGTTAGGTACACTCTCCCATTTTGTTTCAGAGAATCTAAAAGAAAATATAAGAGAAATTTGTTTGAAACTAGGCTTGCAGAGTGGATCTGGTGCTGTGTGTCAGTGCTCAGTGATTCACACCACTTAAGTTTTGCCCTCAAAATGTTTTGAAGCACGCTTGAAGCTCAGTCCTCTTATTGGGACAGCTAATGACATCTCTGAAGGCATCCAGGGAACAGTCTACAGGCTAAGGTCAGGAGTTCCTCTCTCTAGCAATACCTAAGTACATCAATTAGCTTCAATAGGCATCTGAGGTTGGACATTAGGAAAAGTTTCTTCTCAGAAAGAGTGGCGAGGTATTGGAACAGGCTGCCCAGGGGGGTGGTGGATTCCCTGGAGATGTTCAAGAACCATGGAGATGTGGCACTGAGAGACATGGCTAGTGGGGATGGTGGGGATGCTTTGGTGGTTGGACTAGATGATCGTAGAGTTTTTTCCAACCTTAATGATTCTATGATTATATGATTGGTGTGGTAGTGCAGCTGCTCCATCCCTCGTACAGCAGATAGTCTCTGCCTGAACCTTCCAACATCACATTAAAGGGCTTAAGGAGGCAGCACATGGGGAGATACAGACTTTCAATGCTCTTTGCAGGTTTTTCATTAACAAAGCTTTACACTTTATTATGAATTAATTATTTGGGTCCTGCACTATGACCGCAACAACCCCAGGCAGTGCTACAGGTTTGGGTCAGTGTGTCTAGAAGATTGTGTAGAGGAAACGAATCTGGGGGTATTGGTCTGCGCTTGGCTGAACATGAGACAGCAGTGTGCCCAGGTGGCCAAGAAGGCCAGTGGCATCCTGGCTTGTATCAGAAATAGTGTTGCCAGTAGGAGATGGGAAGTGATCATCCCTCTGTACTCAGCCCTGGTGAGGCTGCACCTCTACTGCTGTGTTCAGTTTTGGGCCCTTCACTACAAGAAAGACATTGAGGCCCTGGAATGTGTTCAGAGAAGAACAATGAAGCTGTGAGGGGTCTGGAGCACAAGTCATATGGGGAACAGCTGAGAGAACTGTGGTTGTTTAGTCTGGAGAAAAGGAGACTCAGAGGACCTTATCACTCACTACAGCTCCCTGAAAAGAGGTTGTGGTGAGGTGAGGGTCAGCCTCTTCTCTCAGGTAACTAGACGAGAGGGAATGGCCTCAAGTTGTGTCAGGGGAGATTCAGGATGGATGTTAGGAAATATTTCTTCTCTGAGAGAGTGGTCAGGTGCTGGAACAGGCTGCCCAGGGAGGTGGTGGAGTCACCATCCCTGGAGGTGTTCAAGAAATGTTTAGATGTCATAATGAGGGACAGGGTTTATTGGGGAATATTGGTAAAAGGTGGATGGTTGGACTGAATGATCTTAGAGGTCTTTTCCAACCTTTGTAATTCTATGATTCTATGATTCTAATCATAAGATAAAAATCAGAAGATTAGAGATGAATCCCCTCTATTCAATAGGCATCATGGTCTAGGGCCTTCTTGAGATGGCCTGCTGGAACAGAGAGGTTCGACAAGCTGATCACCAGAGGTCACTTCCAACTTCAACTATTCTGATTTTGTAAAGAAAACAAAGAATAACAGTGAGTCACCTACTAAAGAGGGTGTCCTGGTAACAGGGGATGCTGAGAAGATAGAGATACTGAACTCTGTCTTTGCTTCTGTCTTCACTGCGAAGACTCCCCATCAGGAATTTTGGACCCTGGAGGTAAGTGAGAGAGTCTGGGGAATGGAAAGCACCCCTTTGGTGAGGGAAGAGATTGTCTGAGAGCGTCTAGGCAACATCAGTGTGCATAAATTCATGGGCCCCAATGGGATGTATCTATGTGTGCGGAGGAAGCTGGCAGAGGTGAATGCTGAATCACTCTCTATCATCTTTGAGAGGTCTTGGAGATTGGGAGAGGTGCCTGAAGACTGGAGGATAGCCAATGTCACTCCGGTCTTCAAAAAGGGCAAGAAGGAGGATCCGGGAAACTACAGGCCAGTCAGTCTCACCTCTGTCCCTGTACAGGAGATGGAACAGCTTGTTCTGGATGCCATCTCCAGGCAATTAGAAGAAAAGAAGGTTATCGGGAATTGTCAGCACGGGTTCACCAGGGGGAGGTTGTGCTCGACCAACCTGGTAGCTTTCTACGATGTCATCACTGGCAAGGTGGATGGGGGGAGAGCAGTGGATGTAGTCTACCTTGGCAGTCTTACCAAGGCATTTGATGCTGTCCCCTACAACATCCTTATGCTGAGGAAGTGTGGAATAGATGAGTGGATGGTGAGGTAGGTTGAGAACTGGCTGACTGGTAGAGTTCAGAGTGTTGTGATTGGCAGCGCAAAGTCCAGCTGGAGGCCTGTATTTAATGGTGTTCCTCAGGGGTCAGTGCTGAGTCCAGTCTTGTTCAACATCTTCATCAATGACCTTGTTGAGGGAACAGTGTCCACCTTCAGCAAGTTTGCTGATCATACAAAGCTGGGAAGAATGGCTGACACGCAGAAAGGCTGTGCTGCCATTCAGCAAGACCTGGACAGGCTAGAGAGTTGGGCAGAGAGGAATCAGATGAGGTTTAACAAGAGCAACTGTAGAGTCTTGCACCTGGGGAGGAGTAACATCATGAGGTTAGGGGATGACCTGCTGAAGAGGAGCTTAGCAGAGAGGGACCGAGGGGTCTTGGTGAACATCAGGTTGGCCATGAGCCAGCAGTGCGCCCTGGTGGCCAAGAAGACCAATGGCATCCTGGGGTGCATTAAAAAAAGCGTGGCCAGCAGGTCAAGGGAGGTGATCCTCCCCCTCTACTCTGTCCTGGTCAGGCCTCACCTGGAATATTGTGTCCAGTTCTGAGCTCCCCAATACAGAAAAGACAGGGATCTCCTGGAAAGACTCCAGCGGAGGGCCACGGAGATGACAAAGGGCCTGGAGCATCTCCCCTATGAGGAAAGGCTGAGTGACCTGGGTCTGTTCAGCCTTGAGAAAAGAAGACTCAGAGGGGATCTGATTAGTGTTTATAAATATTTAAGGTGCGGGAGGCAAAGGTATGAGGCCAGACTCTTTTCAGAGGTGCGTGGTGATAGGACAAGGGGAAATGGCCACAAACTGGAGCATAGGAAGTTCCACACAATTGTGCGTAAGAACTTCTTCACAGTGAGGGTGACGGAGCACTGGAACAGGCTGCCCAGAGAGGTTGTGGAGTCTCCTTCTCTGGAAATGTTCAAGACCTGTCTGGACACCTACCTGTGCAACCTGGTCTAGGGAGCCTGCTTTGGGAGGGGGGGTTGGACTTAATAATCTCTAGAGGTCCCTTCCAGCCCCTACAATTCTGTGATTCCATGATTCTGTGATTTCAGGGCTGAATTGGCAGCAAACAATTAATAGCTACTGTTATTAGTAGACCCACTGTTTCTAACCAGGAACTTGAAGTTCCTCCAGGAACTTATGCTAGGTTCCTGGCAATTAATTTGTTACTCTCTGACAAATTTGGGATAAAAGAAAAACTAATGTACAAAATGTTTTTGGAACTTACCTCATTGTGCTCACTGTCACCAAAATGTTCCTTCATCTATTCGGGTTCATAGACTTCCGGATATATAGAGTTGAAGGACTGTGGTGCTTGCTCTCAAATTCAAAGGTTTAAAGGTATTAGAATCTTCCAGGAAGGCTAAACATTTTGACTATAATTATATTATAATAATATAATATATAATATAATATAGTTGTTTCTCTAGAATAATATGAACTGAATATGAGAATTTAACTGAACCAGCATAGGACATGGCAGAAGAATGTTGCACGGAATGGTGTAGCCAGAAATTCTTACTCTTCTGTACCCGATCCAATTCTCATTCAAAAGGAGTCCTTTCATTTAGTTTAACAGAAGATGGGTTGGACCCACAGGGCAGATCCATATTGAAATGAAGTGCCAGGAAACCTTTTCTACTTTTCATAAGCAGTAAATAAGCTTCTTATTTAGTATTTAAAAAAATGGTACTGAAATTAATTGAAGTGGTAAACAGATTCTCAGCTGATCTTTGGAGAAAAACAAATTATCTTCTAGATTTCTTTCCAGACTGATCAGAGTTACATGAAAACTAGCACAGTTGTTTAGATATCAACTCATTTTGTAGCAAAACCCAGCAAAATACATATATATATATGCTTTTGTTGGAAAGAAAATTTATTTTCCAAATTTGAAAGAAAAATATCCAGGAATTGATGAAAATAGAAATGACCAAGTTTAGTGAACTTACCCTTACATAGCCACCAGTCTAAAATTAATTAGAAAAGTATTTTTGCCTCTATTTTGGAATAATTAACAGAAACATAGAAGAGGATAAGGCTGGTTGGAAGAATCAGTGCATAGAGATGGGCTCTTATCTCATCCTTGTCTTTGATTATACAACCATAGAACTGCTCAGATTGGAAAGATCTTCAAGATCAAGTCCAACCGCAACCTAACAATACTACCCTAACTCTAATGAGATACTATGATACTATGAGGTAATTATAATGAGTTACTATCCTAACTCTAACTGATTCATAAAGCCTTAAGCAATAAGTAGTCTGTAGCAGACTTAGATGTCTACACTACTTGTGCCTTCAAGGCAAAGGCTGAGGTACTCAACAATTTTTTGCCTCGGTCTTCTCTGATAACTGGTCATTACACAGCTCTCAAATGATTGGTTTAGAAGGAGGAGATTAGGGAATCAATGCCCATTCTTCTGTAAGTGAAGATCAAGTTTGTGACCACCTGAGGAACCTGAGCATCCACAAGTCTATGTGTCCTGATGAGATGCATCCCAGAGTCCTGAGGGAACTGATTGATGTAGTCTCCAAGACACTCTCAATTATATTTGAAAAGTCATGGCAGTCAGGTGGAGTCCCTGGTAACTGGAAAAAAGGCAACATCACACCCATTTTTAAGAAGGGTAAAAAAGACGACCCTGGGGACTACATACCTGTCAGTCTCACCTCTGTGCTGGGCAAGATCATGGAGCAGTTCCTCCTGGAAGCTATACTAGGACACATGGAAGGCAGGGAGGTGATATGAGAGAACCAGCATGGCTTCACCAAGAGCAAATCCTGCTTGACCAACCTAGTGGCCTTCTATGGACATGAGCCAGCACTGTGCCCTCGCAGCCCAGAAAGCCAACTGTATCCTGAGCTGCATCAAAAGCAGCGTGGCCAGCAGGGCAAGGGAGGTGATCCTGCCCCTCTGCCCTGCGCTGGTGAGGCCTCAACTGGAGTACTGCGTCCAGATGTGCAGTCCTCAGTACAGAAGAGACATAGACCTGTTGGAGCGCATCCAGAGGGGGACCACAAATATGATCCACCAAATGGAGCACCTCTCCTATGAGGACAGGCTGAGAGAGCTGGGACTGTTCAGCCTGGAGAAGAGAATGCCATGAGGTGACCTGATAGTGGCCTTTCAATATCTAAAGGAGAGTTACAGGAAAGAAGGGGGCAGTATTTTTAGCAGTGTCTGTGATTGTAAGACAAGGGGAAATGATTTCAAACATAAAGAGGGTAAATTTAGGTTGGATATAAGGAAAAAGTGTTTTACAAGGAGGATGTTGAAGCACTGGAACAGGCTGCCCAGAGATGTGGTGACTGCCCTGTCCCTGGAGACTTTCAAGGTCAGGCCGGACAGGGCTTTGAGCAGTCTGGTCTAGCTGTTGGTGTCCCTGTTCATTGCGGGGGAATTGGACTAGATGACCTTTAATGGTCTCTTCCAACTCTAAGGATTCTATGATTCCATGATTCTGTGCTTTTGCTCCGCAAGCCTTTATCAAAATAGTTCCAGTAGTCTTTTGCCTAAGTCTTGCAGTAAAAGACTTCTTTGCTGATCATTATGGCTGAATCAGTGATATTGCCTACAAATTAGAGCTGGAAATGATATAGATTGTGCAGGTGTTTGCTTCTTTTGTATATATGATTGTTGTATATATGTATACATATGTTTTATATATGTATAACTATTACAGGGGAAGGAAGGAGGTGTTCGTGTACCTCCTTTCTGATCAAAGAATTTTATAGGAACAGAATCTATTTGTTCATACCACATCAGCTTAAGCCTTCCCTGACCACCTAATAGATCTTTTTCACCTCTAATTTCTGAGATTTATTTATTTGCCTATAGCAAAGTAGGAGCAAAACAGTAAGAACAATATATGACTGTTAAACAGCTGTATTTCGATGCTGGTCATGTTTGAGCTTTTTATTGCTGGGTAGTAATAACTTTTTATGAATGTTTGGATATAACATATGTCTCATCACCTTGCTTCTCACAGGGTGGAACTGTAAACAAAATATTTTATATGAGTGCTTGCTATAAAATTTAAAATAAATCAAGTTCCTCTCACTCTGGTTAAACATACCCTAGCCAAAGGTTGATTCTGGTGCTCCAGGATTAAGATCCCATATCACTGCCAGTTCCATAAGCTTCATACCCAGTCTTAGCTCTTATACAGTACGTAAGGAGAGGTCTAAAAGCTGCTGAAAGTTTCCTGGGGAAGTAAAGCTTATTAAAAAAAAGGTTCAGAAATGTACTAACATACAGCTCTTGCACAGGAGATGGGATAGAGTGGGCAAAAGAGCTCTTATCTGTTTGCACCTATCTGAGTAGCCATCTGTGATCAGAATTCATTTTCTGGCCTGGTCATCAGGCAGTGAAGCACAGCAAATTCCATACCAACACAATTATAAGGTTCTAGTGTAGCCAAAAGATCTGGATCCAAAGCTCTCTGAAGACCAAATTCAGTCTCCCTCAGCTTTGATGGCATCTTCATCAAAGCTCTAAGAATTTCACTGCATTTACTTATACTGAATCCCCTTGGATCCTCTAATTCTGTGAAAATGGAGATCTAGACAAAAATATGATTCACCTCTACAAGTACAAACTCTTCCTGGTTCCTTCATGAAAACATATCTAAATTTTGACTACTTTCAGCTACCACATGGGCCCCAAATCCAAGAGGATCATCAGTAGACATTACTCAGCATTCGTGCTGCTTCTGCTCTGGAGGAGCCCAGCAGGGTCCTGGAGAAAAACAAATGAACAAATAAAAATGTTCCTGACTTAATTCTTTTTCTCTTGGTCTCCTACAGTTCATAGTGAGATCAGCAGGACAATTGAACACTGATTTTTTTTCAATTGTGATATGTTTTATTTTGAGATCTCTCTCAAACTGGGAATGTTCTGCAACACTTTCATTTTATTTTCTCTCTTGCCAGGAGCTGTGTGCATCTGCTGAGAGCATCCTCCTGTAAATTTGGTCAAAAGGATTTCTGTAGCCAAAGAAACCTTTCTGTTTTTCTTGACTCCCACTCAAGGCATTAACAAGAGCAAAATAATGGATTTCTATGTATATATAATGCCATTCTTCTTAGAAAAATGCATATATAGTACAGTACTTCTAGCTTGCTAACAGCTGCAAACTGTTTCTATACTATATCCTAATATATACACCGCATTTTTCACCAATTTTCAACAAGCTATATCCTAGACTATGTTATGTTTTCATCTCCACTGGGAGCAAAGTGATGTGATGTGCCAAGATGTAAGGCCTCTGCTCTGTCCATTTTCATATTAAAATACTATTCCAAAAATCAAAGAAAATTACAGATATCTGTATTTTGAAAGACTGACAGTTCAAGGCAGGAGAGTGAGGAGAAAGAAAAACAGTTTTGTGATCTTCATTTTTATCTCTGTTCCTTAATCACATCTAGAATTGTCATGTTTGTGATGTTGTGAT
This sequence comes from Numida meleagris, assembly GCF_002078875.1. Taxonomy (NCBI): domain Eukaryota; kingdom Metazoa; phylum Chordata; class Aves; order Galliformes; family Numididae; genus Numida; species Numida meleagris. The sequence continues at coordinate 188,861,672 of NC_034409.1, read as the reverse complement.
ATTGCATACTGGTTACTCACAGGAAATTCAAGACCAAGTGTATCAGAGTAAGAATACATGCATATGCTCTTTATTTAAGCCTCAGCTGTGCAATCTGGAATCTGTAACACATTAAAAAAAATCAAAATTAATATCAGTTCAGTAGAGATGGCAAAATCTGCATCTTATTTTCTTTTCTCACTAGATACAATACCATAAAGCCAGGTAAGTTGGAGTGAAGAAACACTGAAGTGGTTTTCCCATGTTATTTCCCATGACATCCTGCACTCACTAAAGGCTTCTGCAGCCACCATACCCTGTGCTTGTGAACCTACAGCCTCATACCCCTCTCAGGTAAGCTAATCTGTGGGCCAGTAAATCCTCTCCCTGTGCACATTATCACTGTCCTGGATAACATCTGAGGTATCCTGAGAGCCTTTGCATTTTCCCTTGTAAATTCTTCTATTTGTCCAAAGTTTTTTCTGTTTTTACCCTCACCTAAGTATTAGAATATAGCTAGTCGAAGTGGAAGAAACTTATGCTATATTTCCCTAAGGCAGTTGCCCCGTTTCTCCCAAAAGTTTTGAAGACTCTTCACATAATGGGTGTCATCATCTCTTCATTATGCAGCTGAGCATACTTTATTGGGTGCAAAAGTACACGAGCAGTGCAACTGTGCTGGTTTATATCAACTAAAGAATTGGACCAATAAGTCCAATCATGACACAAGTTTAATGTGTATGAGGTCAATACAGTACACGCCTTGTGCAACCACAGATCTGGTCCTCCAGCATATACATACATATTGCAGTTTTTCTTGTTTGCATGACAATCAAACCAACTCACAATATTTCAACAGATTTTATTATTTGATGCCTAGCATGCATTTGAAACTATATGCAGTATGTTTCCATTAAAAGCTATTGATGATTCATTTCAGGTTTTCTATTTCTAACATCATTGCAAGGGGAAAGACAGAAAAATCAACAGAGCTTATGTCAGAAGGAAACAAATATATCCTTACTGCTAACTAAACTGTTCTTATATGAGCTGTCTGGTAAAGCTGTGGAAGCTTACAAGCGATCATAATACGCCACCTCTGTTGCTAGAATTCTGTATAAAAGTCAAATAATAGGATTCATGAAGCTTACAATTTTCAGATTATCCCATCTGCTCTTGGATGAACAATATAAATGACCTTTCAGGGAGACTAGTGTGACTCCGTGACAATCACACCAGCCAGAGAACATTTCTCCTGTATTTGAGTTGAGCAATATCAAGTTACCTCTAATCCCGACCTATCATTAATCACCGCAGAGCCAGCCACAGAAAAAAAAAATATATATATTAGCAATTGGATAGAAAGGTCTGGAAAGAAAGAGGAACCATTGCCTTACAGAAGCAGAAGTAAGTGCTCTGGCAGGCTGTTCAGATTTGGAAAGCCCTCTTTGTCTAGCCATGCTTTCACAGCAAAGAGGATCAATAGAAAAAAATCAAATGCATTATCTTTGTTTACATCCTAGGCACAACAGTGTGAAAATCCTCACCAGGCTAAGGAGCCTGATGGCATGTGATGGATGCTCTGTTTAAATGATGCCTTTGAAAGCTTTCACAATGCTCTGACAGAGGACTCACTGGAGAATAAATGACTTTCCTTTAAATTACAAGAGCCTAGGTTGAGAGACAGACAGTATGAATGTCACACTATAAATTCAATATATTCAACTGCTTCTGGTGCTAAAGAGCAGTTGTTAGTGGTGAAAATACATCCAAGATTGTCTTTGACCCAACAAAGTTTTGGCTAACAGAAATGAGAAAGTTATGACATTTTATTTTTGAATTATTTTCTTCTACTTACAGAATATGCTTACAGTAAACAAAAAGAAATGCGCTTCAGGCTTGAATTTGCTATGCTGGCAATTCATATAGAAATAATTCATAAAAATCCAATGGAAGCACTCGAGTGTACATTGTGTATTATTTTTAAGTGTGTATTGAGAATGTACCAGTATAGATATTTGCTATATTAAAACTGTTATGGAGCCTTGGAATAAGTGGTAGAATATCTAGACAATACTGCATAAACAAAACCTTTCTTTAGATGAAGCATCTCTGTTTCATGCATGTCTAAGGTTACTGGTAAAAAAGTGTTCTGTCTTTGTCTAATATATGTACACTCAGGCTACTCCACATATTCTCTTCCCTGAGTTAAGAATAAAGAAAACTTAGTTGGAATAAAGTAGCTGGACTGGCAGAAACATGCTCTTGTGTGTCTCCAGTGGATAAGAAAACTCCAACAGTGTTCATTCCCCTCCAGGCTGGACCTAGATGCACAAATATTCAGACTCCGAGATGCCAGACATGGAAACCATATCTCTAAAAATTTCAGCTACTATGTGCACATAAAAATAAATAGACTGTTTAGCAGCAAAGCCCTAAATCCAAAGCTTTTGGCATCATATTAATGCTTCCTGCTGAGGTTTCATTTGTCTTAAAGTCTCTGTGCTGAACAAGCAGAACGGAAACAATGCCTTTTTCTACAGTGGTCTTCCAAAGACCAGACTCACTAAAGGACTGGGAAGGACCTCATGAAGGAGAAGACAGCAAGTCAGGTGGAAATTACTTGCCTTTAGGACTACCAAAACTCTCTAGAAACTCTGAAGAGTTTTGGTCTTACATATTTGGTTGGGTTTGTTGTTGTTTTTTACTTCTAGGAAAATCCATATAGTCAAATTCATACAGTGACTTGCTAAAAGTAGCTTGTCAGTACCTTGTCAAATTGAAAGATATTGAAGTTCTAGGGAACCATAATCTGTGAAATGAATATCCACATGTCAAACCTATCATGTATCACTCTGGTTGCTACTTTATATAAAGGAAACTGAGGAACAAAGAATGACACTGAGAACCTGTAAATATTTCAAGAAAACAGGAAATACTAGCTTCAAATACGAAACAAAAATGAATTAGATCTGTGGACATATAAAGTCATTCATCATCAATGTGAATTTATGCTCTGGTAACCTACTAGAAAAAGGAGCAAACTATAATGACTTGAAATCAATTTAGTGATGAATTGCAATTTCCAAACTCAGATTTCTGTTTTCTCTTTTTGTTGGATTTTCTCTGATTTCCCATATAAATTGCTCTGAATGACCACAGGAAGCTGTCAGAATGGAAACCCAAAAAGAATCTTGGAAAGAAAAAAAAAGAAAAAAAACCTGTCTCTGTTTTTCAAATGTTCAACATTTGACATAAACGACCAAGGAATATTATGTATCCAAGAAAGCAAAATTCGGCTTTTTCCTTAGCCTGTCCTTATCCTGCTCTCTTCTCCACAATGAGAAGTGCCCTGATGTTTCTGTACTACTTTTAAGTAATCTGTAGATTTGAACAATGATTACTACAAAACAACTCAATTTAATTCAGCTCGTACTGTCTTTAGTCAGTAAATTATTTTGTCCTAAGAAAAAGACAAGGAGACAATGAAAATAAGTGAGACTTTTTTTCTCTAATCACTTCCTACCTTGCCTAGTACCATGCAAGCAAGATTAAAAATGCTTAGTGAATTTTGGAGAGACTGTAAATAAACCCAAAAATCTGCGATTCTTTTTCAAAATATTAATCAAATTATATAAAATTACATTTCACATAGAGCTCATAAACAATGGTCAGTCATTAACTACATAGGTATTAATGATCTAATCTTTGTTCAGCTGTGCATGTTAGTGTGCACACAACTTTAATTATACTCAGAAATTCATCTCAGCCAAGCACATGCCCTGAAGACTGGAAATGTTTTTTCCAAAAATCAGTTTTTACCTAGGTCACAGGGTGGACTGGATCCCTGATTTTAATGTCATTATTGGACCTCACTGCCCACTTTAGAGTTGACATCAGCATCCTAAACCTACATGGAAGTAAGTCTAAGTACATGATGTGCTGACACTAGCAACCTTTTATACCTTACAATTCCGATAGTTATTGAAAACAGAATTGGGCTGTCTCCGCTTTAATCAAGGGAGAAAGCAAGACAAGTTGGAAAGGAGTGGGAATGAGCTGTGCGATTTGTTGACTACTGCAAATCCTGCTCCATAATTATATTTCTTTCTGTGGTAGTTATTTGAATTCACTTAGTAGTCAGAGCACATCATTTTTTTAAAAAAGAAATTTACAATTGAAGGTAATGGGGTGTTAATAAAATATAAATCTGCTGGCTGTTGAGGCTCATGGTTAGTAAAACAGACAATTATTGCTCTGAATGTTCCACTGAAAAACAAAAAGCTGTTGTCTATGGAAGTATTTGCTTAAACCATATTATTTGGTTTGCTCAAAATTTGCAGAGCTGCATTATTGGATTTTTAAATTTTTTTTATTTTTTTTAGCAGAGAGTTGAAAAGGTTTAAGCCCTTATTTTTGGAAAAGAAAGGAAAAAAATAAAAAGTTTCATCCAGCAGTAGAGTTTACTCTCTGTCTGTCTTTTCTGCTCCCTGTGTTGCAATCATAGTAGTTTTAGACAGTAAGTGCCTTTGCAACCTACTTTAGGAAAATTTAAGTGTGGGATTAATGAAGAAGTGAGGAGATGAAGCTTACTGATCAGTTATTTCTCAGCAATTGGCTGGAGTAATGTCAGCAAGATATGTAGTGCTTAAGATTGAGAATTTGAATGATGTTTGAATCTGAAGACATTGTCTGTCAGCTTTCTCCCACCCATCAGGGAGCCCTTGTGTGATCTTAATTTACTCGTCAGTCCCTCACCCTATTTTACTTGGACTTTCATTCAGAGTTGGAATCAAAGCATATTAAAGCCACCACAACCTAAAAATGGAAATGCATTCCTTCATACACAATTGGTAACCGTAGTTTGCTAAAACTCATCTCAAAAACTAATCTTTTCAAACTCAATAGTTGAGAAACAGGACCTGTGCCAAGAGTATTTCCATCCTGAGAATTCTTATACATCACTGTTTCTGTGTATATCAATGAGTACAACAGAAAGAATTTTTCATGCGAGTGTGTAAAAGTGCTATATTGTCAACTGTTTTATGGAGTATGAAATTATATGTGTCAACACTGCAGTAGTAAGAAGGGGATTGCAAAATCAAAATCAATACATACATACAACACTCAAAGTGCATCATAAAAGTAGGGAGTTCATAATGGTTGCCTCTCTACACCAAAATAAAAGTGAACCAGAGAACAGAGGACAAATAGCTATGATATTTCCAGGTTTAGTATCCATGTCCAAGAGATGTGCCTCACTATTGAATTGAAAGTTACCTACAGCAAAGCCTAGATTTAAAAACAATGGAATTCCTTATTTTTCCTACATGATTAAAAATAGAAACAAGATATGAGAAAGTCTACAACAATTCCACAGCCAAGTCAGCCTTAAAATTCATCGTCTCACTCCAATGTTGTATTAACCAACCTAAAGAGGCAGAAAAACCAAAAGAAGTCTTTGTGTTTCCTCCCTAAGTAAATGCTGATTGTGTCTGTGACACTGCAATTCACTGGCACAGCACAGAGTATTAACCTTGAAAAGTGCAGAGGAATTATTCAAAATATTTCAAGATTTTCCATTATCCTTTTATTTATTGCATGATTGGGGTTTCTAAGAAGAAAAAAAATTATTATTTCTAATATCCGTGCAGAAAAATTCTTATGCAGAACTGCTGCGAAAAACCGCATTCACAGCTAGTCTACTTTTAGTGCCAAAATAAATAACAAATATTTTCCTCACTAAAGAATTCAAAAGTAGAATTGCAAATATTCTGTATTGGGCTCCACAAATGAAACTGCTCAGTTCTGAGGCTTTCACTGGTGATTTCTGTCTTAGCATCTGGGCAAGAGTTATTAAGTTTTGTTTAATTATTACTTACACTATAAGATTGTCCACAGAGAAAAATTAATTGCGAATTGTATCCATCTTACAGGCAAAGTAATATCAGCTAGGATAAAAGCTGAAGCTTTTCCAATTAAAGCTGCTGTCAGTAAAGTGCAGAATGTGATTGCAAATGCAAAAAAGCAGTTTAACTTTAGCTCTCCTGCAAATACACCATGGATTGGATATGTGAACACCATCTGTCCAAATACTGGCCAAACTGATCTTTTTAATAATTATATAGATTCAAACACAGTCACTATGACATGCAGTGTAATCATGTTTCATCGTTCTTTGAAGAAAAGCAAAATCTTTGTTTACCCATGGAGGGCTAAGTCATGAGTCATTTTCTGAATATTTATTCATCCCATTTTCAATTCACTCATGTCTGAATATACACTCACTTCAGCCCAGGTCAGCAGAGGAGGACCAGGGTTATACCCACAATTCTGTCAAATTGTAATTCTATCTTACTCCTCTACAAAAGAACAGGTTCCATGCTCACCTGATACTAATTGCCCAATAGTGCTCTTTACGTATCAGAAATATTGCATGATTAATTCGTTAGTAAATTTAGTTTTAATTAATTGTATTCTACAGAATGTTGGACTGAGCATAATTGCTCTTCTGAATAAGGCCCTCATTTAAACTAAAAGACCTGACTTTTTGCCGCATAGAATTCTGCTCTAATTGATGATTGCTACTTGTATGTGTCCACTTCTAGATGAGGAATCTTGTTCTAGTGTAAGTTTTGTTGATCAAGTATTCCATCCAATATTTTGAAGCATGGACTTAGAGAAGAATCAAATAAAACATGCAGCAAAATGTTTGAGTCGTAGTCATTTTTCACAGAAAAGGTTTCCACTTGGATCCACTACTCTGAACACCATTCCCCTAGCAAGCAATGTATCCCCAAACATAAATCACAAAGAGCAGATAAGCTTTCATTTACAAGATGTAGAAGGAGAGATCTCTTCCCAGAGATCTTTAAGTATTTACTGACTGTTCATCAGTTAACCATTTTAATTGAAAGATATCTGCACAGTACCTAAATCATCTTTACAAACTCAATGGTATAAATTCTGAAGCAAAAGTAGATTAATCAAATGGAGTTTTCAGAAACGCATCTGATCCATGCATAGTGAAAGTGGACAGCTAGGAGAAAAATGATTGGTATCACTCTCTGAGGGGGAAACAGCAACTTTGGATTAAGATAGCCTTTATTCATAGTATCATTTTGAAACAGAAAATTCAGCAGAGAAGACTGAAGTTGTCACTAACCTTTCTGCTGCCTTCATATATCTTTTAATGAGAAAACTATACAGCTGCAGCAGTAATAACCCTTCTCCTGCTGAGTCTGCAAACCCAAGAATTGTACCTGTTAAAACATTTTGCTTTTGTATAAAATCAGGGAAAAGTAAGTAATACGATAAGATCATTTGCCAAGTGAAGCCATTATACAGCTGTGAAAAGAATCTGTTATCTGTGGTCACTGTGGTGTAGAAAAAGGAAGGAAAAGTTTTCTAAAGGACATCACAGTTCACTACTTACTTGTCAGACATTGTCTTGATTATGTTAATAAAATGATCCAGATGCAATGCTGAGATTACTTTTTGTTCACCAACAATTAAAAGCTCATAATGTACGTGTTGTTCATCTATATTATCATGGTTTTTAAGTAGTATCACACATCTTTCTTCCCAGTAACACTCTGTTATATCTGTGGATATAAATCAACAAAAATGACCTGGATATAACCTCTATTCTTCTGTATGAGTTATATTTCTCCATAATTAATAGCTGCATCTGAAACACAAATTAGTCATTCTAAGTAATGAGACTTTACTTAGGAAAAATGTATTCCTTCTCACATCACTGCATAGGTTGTTTGGAGGTATTTATTTCTTTTAAATGGCCAGCATATAAAGGTATTTCATAAATGTCATCATCTTTTTATCCCTTTAAGATTATTTTTATATTCTTGTTTTCATATGTGACGATTCCATTTTTCTTTTGTTGGTCATTTTCTCTTTTATTGCAAATAAAAATGTGTTTGGGTAAATTGCACATTAAGTTGTTTATTGCTGCTTAAATCTGCTGGAAGTTTAAGAACATACCCTGCAGAAATTCTCCTTTACACTGGGTGAAGACCCCACCTCTTAGTAAATATCTTGCTTTATTTTTTCCATGGCAGCATCTTGGCATCCTGCAGCATATACAATAAACAGAATGACCGTGGTGCTCAGGAGCGGTTTTGCTATATCATAGGTGCTGTTCACTGAGATAGATCCAGCAAGAGTGAAATGTTGTTTACTTAAAAGTTTATAAAGACTGAAATTCTGCTGAATTCTTCATTTTCATCTCCTGTTTCTTCATTTACAATTCTTGATATGAAAATGTCCCCTGGAGTGGTGCATGTCAAAAGCACGGGAGCAATATGTAGACTAGTAAATAAAACAAGCTGTAGACAGTCTTTGACCCAAGTCCTTTGATCTGAGGCTGCTTTGTGTGGTATAGTTTACGTACACTTATCTCAAAACAAGGCTACCTCATTCCTTGCTTGTAGAAAAAGCTGATGCTCCTGGATTATGCTTGAAGAAGGCATTAGCTAGAACCATACCAGAAAGAGCATGCTGTATGGACAACTGAAGGTCAGTGCTCATGTTCCTTTCCTGCTCATTTTTTGCTAATTGGTATAGAAGTTATTAAAAGATTCTGGGTTAGGATCTCGACTGACGTCAGGATAGCAAAAGCAGTGATTCCTGCCCCAAGAAGCACAAGGCTGACTGCAAATGCAATTGGTTTCCCAGTAGAGGAGGTATAGATGCAGGAGTGAGATGCCACCCACTAAGGAAGGTTAAACCTCATGTTTCCAGAGGTGAAGTAATTACATATTTTTTTAACAGAACACCTTAAGGCAAAAATTCTTTTGAGAGGGATGGAATACACACATATTCTGTATTTATTCACCTTCAAAATCACATCTGAGAAAACTTTTCTGCTCTGAAACAAGCATAACTACAGTTATGGAGAATATACTCTGGTCTCAGTCATCGCTTACTATTTACATAGTACATATAATACATATTAGTACTAATTCATCTCACATTAAGTGGCAAACTTTTATGACTATTGGGGTTAGTTTCTGGATGTCCATCAGAACCGCACTAGCATTTAAACATTTTCCAAAAAGTGAGTCATGCTCATGGGAAGGGGCTGAGCTGGGTCACTAAAATTACCAATCACCTTGGGAAACTTCAGGCAACAATTAGAACTTTGACTAAGTATTATAGATAATTATTTGATGACCTACTACTTTCTAAATGCTTTGTTCTGCCACTGCTGACTGGTAAAAATTCAGGAACACCAAGTAAACAAAGTAACTACTTTCAAGAGCTTTTTCCATCATACATGATATTTTACCCATTGAAGTCAATGGCAAAATTATCTTAGATTTAAAGGGCACAGGATTAGGCCATTAGTGTCTCCTAATCCATTTGTCCTAAACCTCCTAAAGAGAGACAAGAGCTGTAATTGTAGAAGGGAAGACATTTGTTTTAATTTTGCTTATTTGAGGTAACAAAATCTGGCACCAAATGCATTTGTGTGTCTGGGTATAATTATTCTCCTTTCAAAGAACTGCTATTTCTCTCTCGCCTCAGGACCATTAAGGTGTTAAGTACAAAGACACCACTTGATGGAAGTAGGCTCCAGACAGTCTGAGATGTGAAGAATCAGCCTTGGGGAGAGTTACCACATTGGACTGTTGATTAAACAAATGTAACTTAGTACCATATCACCAACAGGGAGTGTGAGGAGGAGTGGGGGCAGAGGAAAAAAAAGATGAGAAAAGTGGAAAGAGACAGAAAATCCTATCCATCCTATTCCTTACAAAATTTTTTCCCAATCATTTTCTTCTCACTTAACCTCTCTCAACTCTGAAATTTAATATTTCTATTGAATGTAATCACAGATTTATTTGCTACAACAGTTCATAAAGGAGTCATTGGCAAAGAAAGCAGTTAGCTGCATGATAGCTAGACAGTAAGTGTGACCGTGGGTTTACAGCACTGCTACTCACCCCCAATCTCCCTGTTAGTCAGCAAGGACAATCAGTCATCTCATCACAGAAACACAAACTCAAGAAAGATGCAAAATATCTTCACACTAAATTGACCTGGATATTAAAATGCAAATCCATTATTGCAAAGCTCTGGAAATTCACTTGGATGATAACAACAAATGTGAATCTAGCTGTAGGCTTTGAATAATGAATCTGAAAATAACCCAAAATAAAAGGTTTTTTTTTAACCTTCTTTACCTGCTTTCCACTAATTTCATGAACCCTACTTTTTTCTATATTCTTCAGCAACATTTGTGGACCAACATCTGTCAAGAGGACAGAGAAGAAAGAAAAGAAAGCCAAATGCTCAGATGCTCTTGTTGTAAATCAGCATAGTATGAATTAGACAGACACAACTGGAGCAGTCTAATATGACTTTGCCTACTCAAACTGGATATTAGCACTGACCTTTATTTAGAGGAGTAGAGGCCTGAATGTGGCAGCCAGATGTGTACAATGCCCGATATATTCCAGCTATCAGCTCTGAAAGGTCTCAGGCAGGCTGTGTAGGTCTAAATAGAAGTGTTTGAACTGTAATGAAAATTTAAATTTCCTCAATGCTCTCAGCATTAGAAACAAAATCACATAACTTGAAAAGACAAGTTTTTTATTCTATACAGCTGTGCTGACCAGGGCTGATGCTGGTTTTGAGACATTATGTTAAGAATAATATATAGTTTTCTCAGAAGCACAGCTGGAGGGGACTCAAGTCGTCTTTTATATTGGAACTTGTTTGACATTGTTTGTATGTGAGAGAGCATGAGAAAGATATGCTGCAAAGGGTGATTTTTGGCTTAAATATGGCTGTGGATTTTGAAGGGGCTGGTGGTAAGCAGCTGTGTCTACTTTTTTTATGGGGTACTCATAAAAGACAAAGTGTATAAGTGCGTATCAGTGGAGGTTACAAGGCTACTTCCAAGACCATGTTAGATATTCCATTTAAAAGTTTATAACCTTGAGAAAATATATGTTTTTGCCATGATTATACTCAGTTATACAGATCTCATACCCATAGTTCCTCTCTGAAAGCATTTGGAGACAACTGTCCATCTGGAATAATTTCAGCAGGCTCTGAATACTGCAAGAATCTGTATCCATGGGGTGTTTTATTCTGGATCTGTCTCTAAATCAAGGAAGTTCTTTCAATTCCTTCTGCCTTTCACAGGAAATTATATAACATTTAGAGAAAGCAACCCCTTTCTGGTTGTTATTCAAAACAATATTGTAGATCTTTTCTCATTAATTGTGGTACCAGTAGTTATACAAGATACCATTGTAACAAATATTATGCATTCTAATGATATAAAATAATATATCATTCTCTATATAATTCCCACATTTACGTCATCAGATTATAAATTCGCTCATGTGCCAGAAATATTCCTAGAAGCAAGCAAATAAGAGAATAGCCCAGACATAGCAAAGAGTCTGTGAAAAATATCCATTGTGAGAATGGAAATAGGATAGATCCTCCAATATCAGCCTTCAATCACTACCTTTCTAATTGATCCCAATGAGCCTCCAAAACTGTCTGAGGTCTTCTTTATACTTACAAAGTTCACTTGCCAAAGGAAATAAAGTGGGAATTTATGGGAAAAAATGTGGAACTGAAGGAACATGAGATCAGGATTGAAGGAGAAAGAAAGCAAAGACTAAGGCAGGGGGAGAGCTCTGGCACACAAGCCAGAAATTTTGGCTCCCACTGTGATTGGCAGCAATAGATACTATTGTTCTCAACCAGCAACTGCCTGTCCTTCTTAACAGCAAGTCTGGAATATGGAAAACAATAAATAGTTTAGTTGTGAAATTTTATATTCCTTGATTCATTCAGGAAATCAACTCTACAAACAGTTCCCATGGGTTCATAGATGAGAATAATTCTCTGTAGTTTTTCATCAAGTTAAAGTCATCTTTTCTCCTTAGAACTTTACATCATTAAATCATCAGCCCATCATTACAAGGACAATGTGATGTGCTGAATGATGGAATACAGGCAGGGATCCTGCAAAAAAGAAGTGTATTCTCAACAGGCTGTTGGGTGAGCCAGTGAAGCAAAGACTGGCAGCGTACCTGTCCTGCTGAAAGCTGATTGATAACAAGAGTAGATTATTTATAGCAAGCTTTATGATATGACTTTTTATAGAACTTCATGCAGGAGAGTATGAACTCAGCTCATTATTTTTTCTCATCCTGAACCAGGACTCCACATCTGAAATGCTATTGTTAGTGCAGATAAAGAGCCTATTCCAAAGAAGTAGCATCCTCTAGCAAACCTGTTTCTCCCTCTGCAGCTGAGATCTTATTCCACTTGACTTCTGAAGTCACCACTGCTCAATCTGATATTTTAAAGTTGATAAGGACACACAGCTCTGAGGAACCAGCAAAAAATGCATAGTTTGACCGAGTGTAAATACAAAAGCTACCATGTTAGCTCACATGCTGGAGACTTAAGTGTTGTAGAAAAGGTGAATTTCTATAGCCTTCACTAAACAAAAAAGATAACGAGGTAAAGTTTGACAACGGTAGGAAAGAGTAGATAAAAGGTTATTCCATTATTCCCTTACTGCTAATATGATCTCCTGAGTTGTGTGCGAAAATACTTGAAGAGACTTAAGCACTTGTTGCTGGACCACCTTTTAAGTACCTGAGACTATTTTTTTCATAAGCTTATACACTGGGCAGCAGTGAATTGGAACAGGCCTTACATACCAAAGACCTGACCAAACATGTCTGACTAGTAGAGAGAGGAAGAAATAATACCCTTCACAAGTAAATAACTGGCCCCAAGCTTCTAGCTGTAACTTGCTTAACCCATCGAAGTATTTTCAGTATTTCCTACAAGTATAAGCTAAGATACAGCTAAGACCTGTAGTTTATAATCAGAGCTATGCAAAACTTTGCTCAAAAAGACAAATTTTGGAATAATTACAATAAGCAAAGCTACTGATTATCTTAATTCTTATTGGCGTATACAGCTAGATTGCCCTTTTTTCATGGTCCTAGTATAAACCCAGCAATACACAGTGGCTTGAAAAATTTAGTCTTATTTTCCGATTACTTTTTTTTACTACTAGCCCATTGCCTATCTCCAGGAAAAAGAAAAGAAAAAAGAAAAATATGTGAATTAGTCGAAGTGATGAAAAAAACGCAACATGAACCTGAAATGAAATCTTATGTGTTGTGTTTCCTTCCAAACAGTTTTAGACACTTTGCAGTACATGAAGATGGGATCATTTGCAGTAAGCAGTTATTCCATTCATCCTCTTTGTGTGCTTTGTTACAGAGAATTTCATATAGTTCTGCACTCCACCCAAACATAAAAGTCAGAAGGAGCTACACGTTTACATCTGTAAGTGCAGGATTTTCAGACTTTGTTGCTTCCATTTTTTTTTTCCCCCTAATTCATTCTAGTTGGGAGACATCATTATATTATAAGTGATGAGAAGAATAAAATATTGTTTATTCTTCTGTTCGCAGACTGTGTCCATGCATAAGAATAACTGTTGCCAATCTTCTGTGAGTCATTCTGCTATCATAAAATGATTGCAGTAGATGGTGTACAAAGTCATGATGGAATCACTTGAAGAACTTAGGCAGGTAGCAGAAAGCTTAGGTGAAAGCAAGATATGTTAGAAGTATTAGGACTCTGGGACAAATCCATGAGAAACATAAATTATTTGACCAGATTTACACAGGGCAAAGTTGAGACCTGAATCCAATAATCACAACATGTATCCAAATACTAAAGTCAGGAAATATTTTCATTTTAAAATCCATATCTATTCACCTCATGTCTGGCTAAATTCTTGTGGCAATGGTCAGTCAGTGTGAAAATTGGTAATTAAGTTTTGGAAGATATCCTAGCCTACTGAGATGGCATCATTCCAGTAATTGGTCTGACACGAGAAGACTACAGTTTGACCTCCAGGATGTTGCTATTTCAGGTATGCAACTTTTGTTAAATGAAGAAAAATCTTGATAGGTATTATTAATAACTAAATAAATAATACAAATATGTAAGTGTCAGAAATAAGAGAACTGATGTTGTACGAGGATATTTGTCCAGCATTTCATTATACCAATCAGTGATTGCGAGCTCAGAGACATCCACCAACTAGTAAAGATCAAACAGTCTGGAAGATCAAAAATCTGGAAGATGCTCTCCAACTCTCTCCCTGTCCACTGTTGTCCAAGAGGTTGGTGGCGTGACTGTACCTACTGGGACATCTGGGATCAAGCTCACCTGGTCAGGGTTGACGCAGTCAACACCCTATTGCTCCCAAACCCCAACAATACTGCGCTAGCAAGCAAGGAAGGGAGAAGTTATCACTTTCCTACAACTTTGCATTGTTCTCCATATGTATAATCACTCTTTTAGAGAGACAATAATAAAACACTTCATACAGATCCTGTTATTGCACAGTAATTAATGCATATATTTACTTTGTCTTAACTTTCACCTAACCCATGACAAAAGGATGTGTCATCAAAATTTTGATTGGCTTACTCAGCATTCCTCACCAAAGATACATACCAATGTTTAATTAAATATTGAAGTTACCTTAATGAATTAGAACATATCCACCTGAGGAACACCTCATCAGTAAGAAATTGAGATTTTAATCTGATTACAGAAAAACATAACGTATTTAGGAAAGAAAGATATTTAGGAAATTACTGTCCAATAAAAACTCTGAGGCATTAATTCTGGTTTTGGATAGAAAAAAAAAATTGGTCAGCATACTTTAGATTACATGTGTTTTTCTTGAACTGAGATAAACAAACTTATATAGATATCCATGTGCAGCAGTTAAATCTATAATGGCTCAGGAACTGAGAAATGTGCTATAGAAGCTCTTCTTTAGCACTCAGAAATATGAAATATTTTGACCAATATTTTTTCTTCCAGTATTTTCCAATATTTTATATCACACCATTTTGGTAATCCATAGAAAAGCTTGGTGGTGTCTTTATTGGTCTGTATTACTCCCACGGATAAAACAACACTGTATGAGAAAAAAAAACAGTAAGAAGCTTTCTCTGTAGTGAGACCCAGTTTCTATAAACCTGGATAATGAATCAACCTATCTCCCCTCAGGAGATTCTTTTCTGAAAGCTGACTATCCAAATAGCATAGTTTCTGATTCATCTGGAAGATGTTCTCTATATTCACTTAAAGAGCACATAAATTACCCAAGAGTGAAATTTCAACTAAATGTGGATACTTGAGTGTTCAGCAGTAAGTTTAAGACAAGGAACTGAGCTCTTCCAAAAGTCTGCATCAAGGGCAAGGCACTTCTGAAGGATGCTTCACTCCCTGCTAAAATTGGTATGCAGGTCTGGAAACACTTTCATTGACTAGGTACTACTCCACAGATCTAACTTTTATTAAAACTATGGCTGAAATTCCTTATAACAGCTCTACTCTTGAATAGATTTAAAAACACTACCCATAGATGGGAAGATAGGTGGCATAAAAGCATAATTCTCAGGATGTCTGAATGTATCTGCAGAGCTCCCATTTGGAAAAAAAACTTACAAGGATCTTTTTACTTGAAAACTCAATGTGTTTGATATGTAAATTATTGTCAATGGAATTTTGCATTGCCATGTTTATAGGGTAAAATTTTCAAAGCAGTACCACTCTTCAGCATTAGTTTTTCCAAGTAAATAGATTATAGGCTGAAAACAAAGATGTTGCAGATATATTTATAAATGAAAAATGAAAAAGTCTGATAAGCCTAAAGATTTGGGGGCCTGCAGGTATTTTGATAAGCACATTTTTTCCTTCACAGAACAATATAAACTTGCATTTCTAGTTAATTATTGCAAATACTACCTCTGCTGTTCAGAAAGATTTAGGTGACATAGGGTACTCTTTAGACTGAAAATCATCTAATTAGAGATGATCTAGTTGGATCTCATAGAATAACAGAATCATTTGGTTACTCAGAGCCCTGTCCAGCCTGACACTGAATGTCTCCAAGGATGAGGCATCCATCACACCTCTGGGCAACCTGTTCCAGGGCCTCCACATCCTCCTTGTAAAACACTTTTTCCTTATATCCATTCTAAATCTCCCCTCTTATAGCTTGAAACCATTTCCCCTTGTTCTATCACAACAGACCCTGCTAAAGAGCCTGTCCCTTTCTTTCCTGTAACTCCTCTTTAGATACTGAAAGGCTGCTATCAGGTCAGCCTGCAGCCTTCTCTTCTCCAGGCTGAACAGCCTGTCCTTCTAGGGGAGCTGGTACATTCCTTGGATCATTTTTGTGATCCTCCACTGGACACAGTCCAACAGATCTATGTATCTACTGTACTGAGGACTTCACATCTGGACACAGTACTCCAGGTGACGTCTCACTAGTGCAGAGCATCCCCAAGTCCTTTTGGACTTGAGAGGTGCTCTGCACCCTCAAGGGCTGTTCTCAATCCTACAGTCAAAACTCTGCAGTAAAACAATCCCACTTGAACAGGAGAGTTTTAGACAGAGGAAGACTGTCCAGTTGCCACAGGACTTCCTCCTCCAACCATGTCTTCAGCCTTTAGCATGTTGTCATATTAATGGTCTCATCTTGTATGTGTTTAGACAATTGCAGGCACATCACAGATCAAATGCTGTTCATTGGTCTGTTACAGTCCCCAGCAAGACGGAAGGCTTTATTTACAGGCTCCACTTGATAAGACAGCCTGTAGTAAGCACCAACCACAAGGTTTCCATTGTTGCCTTGGTCTCTAACTATCACCCATAAGCTTTTGACTTGCTTGCGTCCATTCTTATGCTCTTCACTCGATTCCTTTCTTGATATAGAGGGCAATGTCTACTCCCCTTCTTCATCACTTCTCCTCATCTCCTGCTTGTTTTTGCATCTCCTCCTGTTTGTTTCCCAAGCTGTATGCTTTGGTGTAGAGCCACTTTAGCTGCGCAACAGGCCTTGGAACTTTCTTGGAGGAAAAGTTAATACTTTTGAAATTCTTCCTGTGAGTTTCCCTGTTGCCTTCTCCTATTGTCTCTGTTGTCCCTGCTTCATTGCTGTAAGATTTCGAGTGTGCTGCAGTGTTTTCATCACATCTCAGGAAAGCATGTTGAAGAACCCCACTAGCACCTAGTCCTTCTAATCTCAGTTCTGTGCCTTCTCTTAAGAGAGAGGCATCTCAGCAAGTCATGTCTAATAATTATTCCACATAATCCACCCTGAGACTATACTCACTGAAACTTCACAATATTTAGGAGCTGGGGAGGTAACCTGCAGTCTTGTTATAAGAATTTGACCTCAAGAGGCTCTCAGACTGCTCACTATTTATGAGCGTAAGATGATTGGCTCAGTCATAATATTTAGAAGAACAATGTTATCAGCTGTGAACAAGGCCTCAGGTGTAACTGTCTGGCTTAAGGAGGAGCTTGAGGGCAGGGTGGACAATGCAATCAAAATAGGCCTTGGACATATTTTAGATAAACTCTGATACAGAATCTTCTCAAAAGTCTGAGAAAGTGAATCAGGAATCTGGAAGATTCCTGTCTGGCCATGGATAATATGCCCTCAGACTCAATGGAATCTTGCCTCATCTGGATCCTCCAGAATTTTTAAAATTAATGTAGCATTGAACAGTGAACACATAAAAACTAGATATCAGCCCAGATATCTACTCAGATATTAGCCCAAAAGCCCAAAAGCTTATCCCATTAAAATACTTATATTTGAGTGGATCTGTAAATGTACTAGTTTTCTGTGTTTGTGTGCTAAGTAAATGAAGATTCCTTTTAAATATATGGCCCTCCAAATACATTGGTATTAGACAAAGATTTTTTTTTTAAAAAACAAAATTTAGAGATGTTTTTAATGTTTGTATGCATGGCAGGTTTTTTGTTTGTTTCTAATGAGATTACAAATATCTTTATAACTTTAATTAAGTTCACTCAAAGGTTCATTGGAATTTTAAATCTCAACTCCAAGGATTCCATATAAATTTCAACCTTAGTTTAATATGAAAACAGTGCAACTAAAAATAACAAAATAGGATTTTAACATAACATCAATGCAAACATTACATCTGATGCTAGATCTTCAATATGAATTATGCTAGTAGTAACAAAAATCTATAGGTCACAAGTGAGGAAAACAACTGAAGGTGTTTGTTATTTTGTTGGATACATAGATATTTTAAAAATGCTTTATATAGAAACCTGGATGATACATGGCACTAATTCTAGCAGCATCACCTCATTTTTCAAATCCAGTTTAGAGCCAATGTAATATAATAAGTACATATGCAAATATGAGCTCCTATAAATAAAAAAGACATATTAAACTTTATTTGGACAAGTAAAACACAAAAAAAGTCATACTGCTTTTCTACAAACAGCATTTTGCAGCAATCAAAATTGGACAATCATGACGTTTCTGCTACCACTACGTTTTATAGATAATTTATTTTCCAAGTGTTACAACTAGGCCCCATCAAGATCTCAAATCTGATGTGTTATCCATAGGCACTTTTATTCAGACTTCTTCTCTCACACTGCAAATATCTTAATCATGAGAAATGCTCTTTTTTCTCTATTTTCTTTTTCCTTTTCTTTGTTTTCTCTTTTTTTGCCCTGAATTCGCAGAGAGTCTTTCAAAGTATTTATTCAATCACATATGAGAAGTTATTTTAATATTTATCACAGATAGATATTCTTATTGGTCTCTTCTTATGCTAGCAATGGTTTTATACACTTATCTCCTCTATTTCCACACTAGTCACAGTGCATACTCATTATCTTACTGATCATTCAAGAATATCAGAATCAAGACCCATGTCAAATGATGACAAATCACACCAAGAAAAAAGAAAAAATGAACTAGTAAGTGTCATTGAAATGAAGGAGCAAAGCTTTCCAGACATTTTTCAATTAAAAAGTCAAGAAAATAGTGTCCATTTGCCAAACTTGAAACATTTCATTTCATTTGACATGTCTACATTTTGACAGACTTTCACTAACTTCCAAGTAGGATGTGGAGGAACTTATTTCTGCCTTCCCAATGAACCAGCGTCAGCACTTGAGACCTTGAAACCTGGTAACAATGATAAATTTGTCAGTTGCCGAAGTTGTGAAACTTGTGATGAAAAAAGAAAATAGTTTTCCTGAAGAGCTGGAAGATCCAGGAAGTTTCTAGTTCACCAGAAACTGACAAAATAAAAATAATTTTTAAAAAAAAATCAAATCAGTTCTGAAACAGAACCAAAACCGAATATATTTATTTGGCAAACAGGAAGTCTAGATCCTCACCCCATCCTCTTCTGAGAAGAAAAGGAATTGTAAAATAA
Organism: Numida meleagris; assembly: GCF_002078875.1. Lineage (NCBI taxonomy): Eukaryota > Metazoa > Chordata > Aves > Galliformes > Numididae > Numida > Numida meleagris. Next base: position 188,842,374 of record NC_034409.1, on the reverse strand, counting down.
TGCTAATTTAAAGGAACTTTGGAAATCTTACTGTAACTTTTGAAACTGCAGCATTAGTTAGAAGCTATATGGAAATAAATAGGAAGAAAGAATTAGATGAAAGTGAAGGAGAGAACTTGATTGCTTTTAGCTGAAAGATCTTTCAATAGCCCTTTGAACATACTAAAAAAATGCAGAAGCTCTACCAGGAGAAATATTCTACTAGATTACAAAAGAAAGAAAAGCTGCAGATATCTGGTAGGAAAAAAAAGTAATATTTGGGGCTGATGTAAATGATGAAAGACTTTAAAGGTAAAGACAAAAGACAAAATAAATATGAGTATGGTAACAATGACAAGAACATGCGCTGTACTGAGAGAAGACACTGAAAAGAACAAATTCCAGGAGATGATCCATTTGTACAAAAGTAGATCATAGTGGAGTAGCAGTAAGATAAGAAAGTTGTGTATGAGAAAGGTGAAAAACAGACATAAAGAAAGAGATTTTATTTCATTTTCAAAACCTTATGACTCTATGAATAACACTAGTGTGAAGTTTCAGAAACACAGCTCTGAAATGTACTTCAAGGTGCGAAAGAACAGTCTCAAAAACAGAATATTCTTACTTATGATCAAAGAGAAACTGTCTGTGAGCTAATAGTATTCTTGCAAATAAGAAACAGAGTATCAGGGCTCAGACAGTCAAAATTCTGGCCCAGATTTTGCATTCAAATACATCGATTTAACCAGGGAGAATGCAATTGCTCACCCTCTCCAGGTCACTCACCCATTCTGGTAAGAACTTAGAGAAGTGAATATAAGTGAAATGCTTTCAAAGATTCAAAGTACTCTTTCACATCTTTCATACGTGTTCCAGTTACATTATCCACTTTAAATATTAATATTGGAAGTGAATATGAAATATAAAATGCAGGAAAATCATCTTAATTATAAGACTTCAGAAATATTTTATGAGATAGTCCCATGAACCACTGCTGAAACATTGGCTTCTCTGTATTTAATGAGGTTGGGTTATTTTTCTGGTGTGAGATGGGATCTGTTGTCTAAGGCAAGAAAAAAAGAAATCTTTTGCATGTTTTATTTTAGAGACATCAGGATATGGAGAAAATGATAGTGTAATGGTGGCTTATTAAGTTCACACTTGGCACCTCAGCTTCTGCTACTCATTGCATATGCTCTCATGGCCTTTTCCAGTGCTGAGTTGGAGAAGTTTAAGCTCATGCATTTTACTTGCAATTGAGTTTCATTAAGTATAAAGGTAATTACAGTAATTCATCCAATGGAGGATAAAGTAGCATGTCACTGAAGGTCTCTAAGTTTATATTTCCGTATGGTTTCAGGCACATGCCTGTAACAAAAGCAAAAATATATAAGTAAAAAAACTTACTCTAGTCTTTATATGTTCATATTGTTGTAGTTCCATGGAAGGAATTATAGTTTGAAGACTTGTGTAATAAATTCTAGCAGGAAAACTAATGAACTTTAGACTAGACTAGACTAGAATAGTTCAGTTGGAAGAGACATTCAAAGATCATAAAATCCAACTGCCTGACCATTTCAAGGTTAACAAAAAGTTAATGCATATATTGAGAGTATCATCCGAACACCTCTTGAATACTAACAGGCATGATGCATCAGCCAACTCTCTAGGTTTGACCACCTTTATAGTAAACAAATTTTTCCTTATATCTAGTCTGAACTTCCCCTGGCACAGCTTTGTTTCATTCCAACTCATCCTGCTACTGGTTACCAGGCAGAAGAGAATGGTACCTTCCTCTTCACTTCCATTCTTCAATTAGCTGTAGAGAACTATGAGGTTACCTCTCTTCCTTCTCTCAGTCTAGACAACTCAAATGTCCTCAGACTCTCCTTGTAGCACATTCTTTCTAGGCCTCTTATCAGCTTTGTTGCCCTCTTCTGGATGCTTTCCACTGTCTTAACATCCTTTTCAGATTGTGGAGCCCAGAACTACACACAGCTTTGAAGGTGAGGACATAACAATGTTAAATATGGTGGGAGAGTCACTTCTTTTGACCATCTGGCTATGCTATGCCCTGGGGAACACTATTAGTGACTGCCTGCCAGCCACATATAGCACCATTTACTACAACTCTTTGAGCTCTACCATTGAGCCAATTTATCATCCAGTGTAGCACGAATCTGTTTATCTCACAGTTGGATAATTTATCCAGAAGGATGCCATGAGGGATTGTATCAAAGGCCTCAGTAAAATACAGAAAGATTATGTCTCCCTCCTTCTAAAAAACCATCAACTGGGTGATATTATCAATGAAGGAGACAAAATTGCCAGCAAAGGACTTTCCTTTGATAAACTTATGTTGACCATGCCTAATAATAACTTTGTTTTTTAAATGCTTCTCAGTATCCCCCCAGGACAATCTTCTCTATAACTTCTCTAGGCACCGAAGTTAACAGGTCTGTATTTTTCTTGGGTTTTCCATTATGCCCTCTTTGTAGATGGACGTACTGTTTACCAACTTCCAGTTATCAAGGACTTCCCCAGACTCCCAAGAACTCTGGTAAACTGTTGAGAGGGGACCAGCTAATACGCTAATATATTTTAACAAAGCTTCAGTGCCCCGGGGTAGATCCCATCTGGCCCCATGGACTTATAAACGTTGAGCTAATACAGCCATTTTCTTACGATTTTGATGACCACAGATGGAAAGTCACTACTCCTCCATCTCTGATGTGTAGGCCTCCATCTACTGCTTTTCCTTGTTTCATGACCATCCGCTCCAAGTATCAATCCAGTATTTTCCTTCAACCTCCTTGAAGTGACCTTGAAGTGATTCTTTGACCTCCTTGAAATGGTAGAATTATTTATTTTGAAGTCCAGTTGACCATTCTTGAACTATTGTTGGCTCCAACATAATTTGTATGTCCATTTTGCAATGTCAGCCTCTCTTATCTTAAATTCTTCTAGTTAATTTCTCCTTTCTTTCTAGTGTATTTTTTTTTCATTTGTTGATTTTAGTAAGGAAATAAGATCATAACACTGCTGTGGAAGATTAGAGAATTAAAACCCACTCATAGAAAATCGACTGAAGAACAATTATATACATTTTTCTAGGCTGAATTTGTATAAGACAGAAATGAAAAATCAGTCAATTTCCCTAGAAGACACTTTATTATACACATTAAGTATGTAAGTTCTGATTATTGAGTTTGGATAGAATTTTCACATACATTTTCTATATATTACTACTCAAAGCTTTACCCAGAAGAAGCACATAATTGTACATCTGGAAAATGTATACAGGAGTTAAAGTTTGTCTAAGTGAAAAATTGATTGTTCTTCCAGAAGGTTTCACTTTTTTTCTTTGTCTTCATAGTAAAATCTCCCAGGACAGCTGATAAAACAAACTTGGAGTGCCTAATCTATATACTTATAAAGAACTGCAAATAACCTGCACAAGAAGCCATAATTCACAGAGGAAAAGGGAAATGGTCTACATTTTAAGTAATGAAACACGCTCTCTAAAAACAAACAAACAAACAAACAAACAAAAAAGAATAAACAAAAAGACACTTTTATTTAAGTTTGGCAGGTTTACAGAATTTTAAAACATCGCACAAATTGATTTGGTCTTTTTAATTTATTTTACTAATTTTTGCAGAAATTTTGATCTACTCTAATATATTATCATGATCTCCACCAGAATGACATATGCTCATTAGTGCTTCTCTATAATGTTCTGAAGTGGGGGCCATTTGTCTTAAAAGATGACAAGCCATGTTGCAGAAAGTACTCTATTCTACTACAAGCTGAGCTTTAATCCAGCATTTCAAGTCAACACGTTTTCTTTAGACTTCGTCCCTCTTATTCGAGGCATTGACTTTGAATACAGATGTGCTTTCAATCACCAGAAGCATTTATTTTCTGAAGTACATAGAATTCATTTTCAATAGATCACAATATCAGCATAGGTCCAGATTTTCCAGGGGATTCTCTGAGACACTGTGACAATCAGCATTGCCACACTGGATTTTAGACATTCAGCACTGGAAATGGAACTCCTAATCTGCATTGCAGACCTCGGCTCCTTACATACAGAAGCGTTCAGTGCTAGGTTCACAATCAGTTATGCAGTGAATCAACTGACAACAACCAACAGACAACACTGAAAGGAAGACTTTGCCTGGAAGTCAATACTACTCTCATCTTGATGGCTCCATCACTCCATATGACATTTTTGCACAGATGAATGACTCAGGCCATAATCATGTGTGTCACCTCCTCTTCCTGCGATAGCCCAGTGATAAGAATCGTCATTCTGGAGACAATAATGTAGATCTAGTTTTCTCCACAGCCTGAGACGGTTTGAGTCATTCAACCTCTCTTCCTGCAAGAGTGTTTTAGTCACACACAGTAAGATCATCCTCGGACAGTGAAATTTATATCCTTCTTGACATTCTAGAAACATAATCTAGAGCACTCAAGAAATTTGACCAAATTAGAGACAGGCAACCAAACATTCACCATTTAACTTCCAGTAAAACACTGCTTGCTGGAATGTATGTCCATCATTCTTTCTTTTCATTTTATGTATGCTGGAAAAAAAAATAAAACAGACAGAGTGTAGCCTAATAAGACATTTTCATATATCCAAGTACATATGTCTTGACTATGAATCTATATATTCTGAATTGGATCCAATGCCCTGTAAATATGATATTATATTGATTGTATGTCACAATCCGAACTCATATATTTTATGGCTTCCAGCACCATAACAAGCAAATTCAGAACATTTCCAGAATTTATCTTTCCAAACCAAAGCATTCTCTTTCTACTGTACATTTTGGGGAGATATACTAGTTAAGATTTCTTTTTGCTTACATCTGTAATATGAATTTGCTGGCATACTGCAGGCTCATCTCAAATATTTAACTTCTAGTCAAATATATCGTGCCATGAAAGCCTTTGATATGCTAATACAGCAATGTAAATTTCAGACTTGAATTCAGATTAATGTACAGCAATTACACACAAACACAGGTGAAGCTCTTTCAGTTTTACTGCCCCTATTTATAGATCAAAGACACAGCTCAACCCTGACATCAAAGACATGATTTAACCTTTTGAATTTTATCACAAAGAACAAACCCAAGTTACAATTAAAATCATTTTTAATTGTCAATTAAAAAATACAAACAAACACATCGTGTTCAAGTAGTCAAAGGCAGCAACTCTGCAGAAGAGTTCAATATGAAGCACTGTACGTGCAATGCAGAGGTTTAAGGCTATTAAATATAATAACTAAATTCTGTTCTTCAAGCAGAAACACACAGATTTTTAGTAGAGCTTACCAAAACCTCCAGTATGAGTGGGGGACTAAATTCTCAGACTTGTATCATCAGGAGTACCCCACTAAGCAAACCTGTTGATATAAAAAGTACTAATTTCAGAGAAAATAACTTTCTACTATAATGCTGGCAGAACCCTTTCTAGAATCTATTATTTTATGTTTTGACCCTAAACAGTTTTATAGATACATATTAATATGCTAAAGAGTATTTTCATAGAAATCAATGGAGATTACTGCAGAGTGTGTAAACATAAGATCAGAGATTAGTTGCAAATTTCAGTTTAATAAGAAGTTCAAGAACAATCTTCAGTTAACCTATCTTCATCACTGGCTAAATAGTCTCAAGAAGTAACCTTTTTCTTTTTTCTCCATCAATACTTCATTTAAAATGTTCAGCACTTACATTGCATACAGTCACACACCAACAACATATTGTTTCTATTCCTCAGTCAGGTCTCAAAGGTTTTAAAAAGAAAAGTAATGAATTGTCAGTAAAAATAACTAATTTGCAGCAGGCTTTAAATACATTTGAATAAATACTTGAAAAAAAAAAGTTAAGATAACATTTTACCTCAATCATCAACAGCACATAAGGCTACAATGGAAGTACTGTTCTCTTACAGGTCATTGTGGTTTTAAAAACAGTGCAGTTTATTCTACATTCAATGTCTTGGTGCTTTTATTCAATTACTACTTAATTCTTGCAGATTCTTTCCTCCTGGCATGGAGTTTAGGAATACAAAACAGTACACTTAGCATCTTTTCTCTCCTACCCCATCAGACGTATTTCCCATCTAATACATACACACCAAGTCACATGGCTTAGTTGCAGACATCTGTCCAGTTGCAATTGTGTTTTCCTGCAACATTTCAGATTGGATATTAGGAAGAATTTCTTCTCAGAAAGAGTGGTTAGGTGCTGGAATCAAGCTGTCCAGGGAGGTAGAGGAGTTACCACCCCTCGAGGTGTTTAAGGAAAGAGTAGATGTAGTACTCAGGGACATGGTTTAGAGGGCAATATCAGCAATAGGTGGACTGTTGGACTAGATTATTTCAGAGGTCTCCTCCAGCTTTAATGATTCTATGATTCGATGATGTATGGACATTGACCTTTCCCATCCTAGTCACACATAAAATATTCAGGAAGTTATCATTAAGTCACACTGTGATCATTGCAGCCCTCTTTCTCTGGCCCTGACATAGATTTGCTCTACTCATGCCTTTTAAGTAGGCTGAAAGAAAGATTATTTTTCTTAGCCAGTTTCTTTGCTGAAGCAGCCCCTTTACATGACTATCGATTCCTGTTTCCTGTCATGGAAAACACAAGTTATTTCCATTCTATTCAAAGCTTCTCATCTTTTAGACCATTTACTCTTGTTCCTCAGGTGGTATTGCAGTCAGTTTCCAGCACAGACCAGCCAGTGAAGCCTGTCTCTGTCATTTGCTTTGTGTGTCTTTGTCCTTTTACCCTCTTACATTTGTCTGTATCTTTACAGCAACTTCCCCCTGATGCCCACAAAATCCTTCCAAATAATGGTATTTAACTCTGTGTGGTATAAAAAACATTTGCACTGTCTTTATGCATGTTGCTCCATCTCTGTGCACCCATGTGTTTTCCCCTGCCTCACGCTGTGAAATTTCTTTTTCTTTAACCACATCTAGTGACATCAGCAGGGTCCTGAAAAATGGGTAGGACTGTGGCACACTACCATATTACAACATTAACTACGATACATTCTAGTAAATAGTCATAATATTTGGAGCTACCAGGGAGCTGTGTTTTATTTTCAAAACAAAAAGACTAATTTCTGCTTCCATAACAGTCAGTAGCTTTGGATATTGTATGACAGAGCTCTTTGCTTCATCCGAGTCATTTTCTTTCCCCACCTTGGGAATATTTCACTCCTAATATTAGCATTTCTTCACAGTCTCATTGCTTTGCAATAGCTGACACTGGTTGGCAAGCAAATAGTTTTTAAATCTTTCTTTCCCAAGACAAATATTTGTTTGTTTATTCCACTCAAGAAAAGGATAGTAAATAACATCCCAAGTTATCCAGGCAAGGCATCCTTTTTACCTTTGTCATTCAGAAAGGAGCTAGAAAGCTATTACATGTCTCCATTCAACTTGTGTCAAAGATATTGGCATTGCTATATTAGATGCCAGACATTATTTGTTGCTTTGACATGCAGAGTACTAACACTGGTTGTGATCTTAGTTTGTACTAAAAGAGCCATATTATCCTCTATGCACTTTACTTGGGAGATTTGTACACTGATAATAACTGTCATAGTCTTCATTTCTGGCTACAGTTAATATCTGTGAACAAGAAGAGCACTGCAACTTAAATTCAGCAAGACAGAAAAGATACCAAGATTATTTAGGTTTATATTTCTTAATGAAAATAATGCTTAATGAATGCAAAACTTCCTACATTAAATTCTTTTTTCTATTCAAAAGAAATGTCTTGCCATTTAAGAAACTTTAATGGGATTTTTAGGCACTGAGTCACACACATCTTGTGTAGAGGGCTTCAAGCTTCAAAATAATCATTTCCCAATGAACTATGAGAATCTTTGTACAATGTCTTTGCAAAAGGCAACTAGTACGTCTAAACTGAAATTTATTTCTGAATTGTCGGATAAGCTTTTAAATATCATCACAAAACCCTCTTCTAACATAAGGACATCAACATTACACTGCAAAATTTGTACCAAAACCAGTGAAAACCTATGTACAGTGTCAGTGGGAGTTCACCACTGACAAATATAGGAGCTGGATCAAATCTTTCCTCTATAAGGACCACTCAAGTCCTGGTTACTCATATCTGAAATAAGCCCATTTAATCTTCTCTATATGGTCGGTGTGTTTCCTGGAGAGGGGCATGATTAACATTGGTAATTCTAGTGTTCCCTAATGTCAGAGCATGTTGGCATGACTTATTTAAAAAACATCAGTCTCTCATTTCATTCTGAGTTCTTAGAGCCTGTAAGAATGCTTTCTGAAAGGACAGAGTTTGGTTGGCACTCTGCAGCAAATTGTGGCTGAGCAAAAATTTTATATATGATGGGCTGAAAACCTGAGAGACATTCACACCAGCTATATGGGTTATTCAGATCCCATAGAAGTCCTAGCTAGTGCTATTTAAAAGTAATAATAATAATAATAAAATTCAAAAATTCTTCCTTCCAAAGAGGAACACAGCTACTGAAATTAGAAATAATTATTTAGTTGCACTAGTTAATAGGCAAAGAAAAAAATATACGTCAATAGGCATAAAATAGTGGGAAAATCTTTTTCCCTGAAGTTGAGTTTTTCTGCAGAAGAAATGCCAAGAACTCCTTGGTGATATGTGTTACGAGTTTTTCTATCTAGGAAGTAGATCAGAAACATAGCACGTGATGAATCTGAATAGAAAACTATCCATGGTGTTAAAAGAAATCAAGCCATGAAAACAAGTATGTGCCTGACTGTTTTACCGTACCTCTTTTGTGATTCATTTATATTTAATGTAAAACACGTATGTTATTAATGATAATTTTCTCATTCAGTTGATCTGAAATGTTGATGTTATTGGGAATGTGCAAATAAAAACATCTTATTTGCAGTGCACACTGGTGAAAAGTAACCTATTTTGACAGGTTTATCATAAGATCATAGAAACAATCAGATTTTCCATATATGCTTCTAAAACACAGAGCTCATACCCTCATGAGACTGCAGAAAAAGAATATTTATGGTCATTTGAGAACAGCATTTATAGTAAAGCTGAGTTTGTTTGTTTCTTTTGGTGAAATCTTCTAAAAGACAAGACAACAAATCCTACCTGATTTAAAAAAAAATAAAACTCTAAAGAACTGGCAAGAAAAATCTCTTCAAAGATACAGGATTACAGGTCATGTATCAGCTTTACTTTCTGGTTTTAGGTTACAGTGCTTGTGATTTGTATTTGGTAAATGGAGTTTGCATAAAATGTAAAACTTAACAACATGAAGAACCAATCACAGTGACAAAAATGCTGTCATCCCACCAATCATGTAAACTATCATAATATAATTCCACTGAACTAGAAAGGAGAATGTCGTTTATCTCTACAAAAATGGTTGCTCACAAGTGAGTTTGATAGTGTAAAGTGGATATTGAGAGCATTTCACGTTAGACCACATGTGAAATCACCCAGCTCAGAATCAATGGAGACATAGCTCTGCTAAGAATCCAAACCTAAATCAATTGCTCAGTGATTAATATCACTTAACCTATGTGCCTCTTCTCTCCTAGATGAATGTGAACCGGCTTACCTTCCTACTTCTGTTTCTAGGACAGTTCTACAAAGAGCTGTAGCACACAGGTTACCAACATGTTACCCTGTCCACTCCTAATCCACCTCCACCATTTCATGATGGCTCTAGGAAATTACCCTTTAACTCACCTGTGAGCTAATCTATGTTCCATACATCCTACAGAAACACTTTGACCAAAGCAAATGCAAGGTCATTCAACTTCAGCCAGGAGATTTAAACTAAATCGGTATGATGTAAGATGTATAATGTTAATCAGGTGTCTATACTGCTGTCACATTTGGCTTTCTGGAAGATTTAGCACTCATTCCTATGAAACGCAGAAGACTGGATTCTGTCCAACATCTCTCAGCAGAGCAGTGAGAAGAGAGAACAAATCTTTCTGTTTCTTTACACTTATGGGTTCAGGTGCAACCTAGCACATTTTATAAGAAACAAACAAACAAAGAACAACAACCACAACAACACAGCAGGTAAAAAAAATAAATGGAAGAAAAGGCACCTGACCACTTTTCCTAGTATGCTTCTAGTTTCTCATGTAACTCTTCAGCAATTTCAACCTCCCTTTTTTTTTCCGTTTCACCTCAGTTTTTATCTGTAAAAATAGCACAAAATCATTTTCTTCACAGGGGCATGTTGACACTTCTAAAGCTGACAGAAAGCATTAAAATACTTAGAAAAAAAGTGGCAGAGACATGCAAATTACTGTTAGCAGAGTAGTTTTGCTTTTTTGCTCCCTTCTCGTCTTTGGTTCTGCCATCATTTTCTGTTTTCTTCACCAGAATGAAACTATGCAGCATATAAAATCTTCCCTCTCAGGTTACATCTTGTGAATTTGGAGTGTTTTATTTGTTTGTTTATTCACTTGGGCAGAATCCTTTTGATGGAAATCAAGTCCAGGCTTTTCCTCCTTGACAAGGCGGCTCCGCAGTGCATTTTTTAGTGTCTTTGTTATGCAAGAAATGTGGACATGAAAAGAGCTGCCATTGGTCTGATTGAATTGTCTGGAATAGAGTTAAAATGTGCCCTGAGCTGATTAGGCCAGCCAGTGTCAATGACAGAGTAAGAGCAAAAGATTTAGCATAAGAGAAATTGCAAGGTTTATCTAGGAGAAGTGGAGTGCTCAGCATTATTTGCTTTTAGGCAACAAATATTTTGCTGTAAGACTGCTGAGCACATCATACATTTACTGTTGTACGATGCTGGGGCATGCACATGTATTTTTCATGCTGCACGCTCTGACTTACTTGCAGTGTTTGTAATAACCTGAATTTTCTGGCTAGATTGAAACAAAGCCATCAGACTGACAATGAGAAAGCCCATCAAAAGAATAGCTCATGGTACAATTCTGGAATAGGTTCTGTCCTCACAGAGGTCACCGGTGTCAAAGGACAAACCCTCAGAGCACTGCTTGGGCAGAGCATAGGAAGACACTTGTGACAATGCAGAAAACCATATTTATGCTGTAATGCAATTGTAGCTAAGACAAATGTCCCTGAGTCTGCAGAGTTCGCTCAAAGCTATAATGCTAAGCAGAAAGCAGACACAAGGAGAGTTATCATTGTCCAGCTTCAGGTTCCAACAGTCACTGGGGAAGGTTAGATTCCTCATCTGTGTGTTCTGAACCATGCTCTGGAGCACAGTACTGTTGGCCATAGAGGGACTGTAGAATCCTAGAATCATAGAATGGCTTGGGTTGGAAGGGACCTTAAAGCCCATCCTGTTCCAATTTCCCTGCCACAGGCTGGATGCCACCCACCAGATCAGGCTGCCCAGAGCCCCATACAGCCTGGCCTTGAGCAGCCAGCCATGGGACATCCACAGCTTCTCTGGGATCATGGGACATTTTTTGTACATTTTGCTGGGATGGAAATTTTTAATGGATTTGGTATCTATGTAAAGAATGTCAGTAATGCCCTCAAAAATATATTTTTTTATGTCTCATAGTTAAGACAGCCATAGACATTTCCTCTCCCACTGCAGGGGCATCATGGCAGGCGGCTTGGTAAGATCCAGCACTCAGCAATAGGAACCAAGAGATGCTGTCACAGTCACAAAACATTCAACACTGGGGCAATGATATCTTTACGCCTCTCAAGGTGCTGGTTCCTCTTCTCCCTTTCACCTCCTTGCTGATGTCCAGTTTAAGTTTTTTTTATACATGGAGGCAAAGGAAATTCCATGTCCTTGAGACAGCTGGGGAAGGTAGCTGAATGCATCACTTATCAGCCAATGAGAAAGAGTGTTGAAAGAGCTAGTCATGAAGCTTGTTACTGCAGTATGGTGTCAATTACCAGTAAATGACAAAGGGATGAACATTTATGGTCACTGGTAGCCATGAGAATTCTACATGTGGTCAGTGACCGGAATCATTTTATGATATTGTGGGAAAGCAAGAGGGCAGGGAGTAATAAAGATGAGGTGGCTGTGATGGGAAAAAAAAAAAAAAAAAAATCCAGATGCAAGAATATGGTCAACTCAGATTCCTTCAGCTTATCTCCCATTTTATCTTAAGAAACACTCCACTGTACATAGAGTCATAGGATCATAAAATCACAGAACAACTTAGGTTGGAAGAGATCTAAAAGATCATCGAGCTCCAAGCTCCTGCTGTGGGCAGGGTTGGCCAGGTTGTCCATGTGGTACACTAAAATTGGAAGATGCTTTTGGTCAGTAATCATGTACTTCTTTTCATTAAGTAGTGACCTTCTCTGTTATAGGTTGTACTATTTGTTGTTATTGCAAAAAGAATCTGAAAGGTAAAACACTTCTCTTCCTTTAATCATATACCATTTCTTATTCCTGTTTTTCTCAGGACTCAAATTTCATAATACTTAAGGAAGAAAAAATGATTTTTCAGAGCAAATTTGATAGAAACATGAATCCCTCCTTAGCACCATTTTATTATTGCAGGGATGGAAAATGGTGCTGTTTTTGATCCTGCCTTTATCTTGTGACACACTCTGGGTTGTGTTTTTTTGGTGCTGTATTGTCAGCTTAAAGTTTTGCATCCTCAAGCATATGACAGGCATCCTTTAAGTCTACCTAGATTATCTGTTTGCTACTTGTTTGCATACGGTTTTGAGGATTGTTACCTCCTAGTGCCATGAGGCACCGTCTCTTTCTGCTTAGATGTGACACAGGGAGCAGGGTGGAAATATTATCAAAATCACTTCAAAAGGGTGTACAGATTTGATGTATTTAGAGATTAACATATCTGTGTTCAAAAACATTTGCATGAAGACAACCTACCTTATCATAACATTCACAACTTCTAGTATAAACAGAACATGTAATTGCTAATTAAAATATTCACAATTAATGTTAAGTCCACCTGTGACTTATTTTTAATATTATTGCATTGATACACAGCAAAGAAGACAGCATGCTTTACTTCTGCGTGCACTAGATGAAAAGACTACAGCTGGCAGACAGGCTGAGCACTGAATTTCATTAGTTACAGTGTAAATTTATAATGTCCTGCATAGTTTACAGTCTACATGGACAGGACAGACCAAGGATAGGAGAATAGCCATCAAAGAAAGGTGAAATATGATGTTCAAAGTGATGCATAAGGTGAGTAGTTGAGCCAGAAATAGAACTCAGATGCAGATTTGCTTGAAGAAAGCTACTGACAGAGCCTATAATCCCACTTCTTTCAGTTGCCTTTAGTTCTGTACACCAACATACTACAATAGCTTCCCTTCACTCCAAATTCAGATTGAAATCTTACACACCCCCGAATTAGTCTGCCATTATTTATATATTATCCCCCATGTGTAAGTCCATATCAGCATCTTTGTTTGGTACAAATACACAGAAAGGAGTCACAGAGTTGCAGGTCTGTGAAAACAGCTAGACTTACAAAGTAAATTGCAGAATCACAGAATTGCAGGGATTGGAAGGGACCTCAAGAGATAATTGAGTCCAGTCCCCTGCTAAAAAGCAGGTACCCTACAACAGGTCGCACAGGTAGGCATCCAGACAGGTCTTGAATATCTCCATAGAAGGAGGTTCCACAACCTCTCTGGGCAACCTGATCCAGTGCTCTCTCATCATTACAGTAAAGAAGTTCTTCTACATGTTTGTATGGAACTTGCTATGTTCAAGTTTTAGGCCATTATTCCTTGTCCTATAGCTCTATTTCTATAATATGGGTTATAAAGTATGGGTTGCTCCATTTTCATAACAGCCTGCATGAATTCATTAAGGATGATACTTGGATCAGAGTGTTGTATTAATACATTAGGTTTGCTCCCCAGTACCTGACCTACCTTGTGAAAACTGCACAGCACTGCCACTGTGTAGCACACATACCCTAAATAACAACAATGAGATGTCCTGGAAATTAAGAGTGACAGAATAATTTAGTAGCAATCTGGGATGCGATTAACTGTAATGAAATGACATTGACTAAAATGAAATTCTGAACTGAATGATTTCCTAATAACAATAAGACTACTGGAATGCAGGGCAAATCCTCCATATGAAATGCTTCACTTTTTGAGTCATTTGTCTCCATGCAATCACCGAAGTGGAAGCTGTGGCAAGAACAGAAGTTGCAGAAAGAAAGTATTTCGTAGTGTGTATATAGCTGGTATGCACCATGGTGAGAACAAATGTCTTAAATAATTGTTTCAACGAACAACCAGCATGTTTAAAAATGTGGTGTCTTTTTATTTTACAGCCACACCATTTGTAAACACAGTAGTAACGTCCACTTAAGGAAGCTGATGGGAAAAAGTGAGAACAGACAAAAGCAGCAACCAACTGAAACTGCTCAGATGGACAGATTCCAAGAAGCAACAGCTACTTTTATTTTCAAAAACGGTTCCTCAACAACCATGGACGCAAGGGAAAGGGAGTGAATGGGGTGGTATGACTTGCAAAAAATGGCACAGTTCCTAGAACACTGATGAGTGCTATCCAATGCCTTTTATGACTGACTATGTGAGATTTCAAAGAGATATTACTGGTTTGTTTTATTCCAAGACCAAAAGCAAATGAAGGAAATTGAAACTCCAGCCTCTAGATTTAAATTTGGAAACATTAGAGATGCTCCATTAATTGACAGGTTGGGCTGTAGGATGTCTGACCTTACATGACTGGAGAGACAGCTGAGAGAAAGATTTCACCCTGGAGAAATGCATCTTAGGAGTAAGGACAGCAAAGCTGCTTGGGAAAAGGCTCCAAATGATGTCAATCACTACTTCAGAACAAATACGGTCAAGCAAAAGGTCGGAGACAAAGTAATAAGCAGAAGAAGCCTGTCAGAGGACAGAAACTAATGCCCAGCTTATTTCTAATGGAATGCAATGCAGAGAGAGAAAGAAAATGCCTAGTTGGAAGGCAGCCATGTGGAGGGGATGGACCACAGCAACCTGCCCAAAGAAAGCAGAATATGTCACAGTTCCGTGTGAACAAATTCCTGGGGAAGAGAAGGATGGTGTCAGCGTGTGATAGGGTGCTATGGTTTATGAGATGAGTGGCAAGTTTACTCAGGCTAGGTATAAAGATGAGAGCAACATCAGAGATGGAAGTACAAAAGTGTTATTTAGGAGAAATCTGTCTAGTTTTTAATCATCTATTGAAAAGCTTTCAGGGGAAAGAGGAAAATCTGAAAAGAGAAAAATCTGGTAAAAAAAAAATTGGGACTTCGTTTTAACAGCAATGGAGTAATTAAAGTTGATTCACAGTGTCTGCTTGGCAACAACCAAACTATGCATATTCATCTTCTTTTCATAGAATCACAGAATCGTAGAATATCCCGAGTTGGAAGGGACCCACAAGGATCATCGCGTCCAACCCCAGGCTCCACACAGGACCACCCAAAACCCAAACCCTATGTCTGAGAGCAGTGTCCTGATGCTTCTTGAACTCCGGCAGCTCACTGGGCCGTGCCCACTGCCCTGGGCAGCCTGTTCCATACCCACCGCCCACTCGGGCAGAACCTTTCCCTAAACCCCCCCCCTCAACCCCCGCCCCTCTCCTGACGCGGTTCCATGCCGTTCCCTCGGGCCCTGTCGCTGTCACAGAGAGCAGAGCTCAGCGCTGCCCCTCCGCTCCCTGTGAGGAGCTGCAGACGCCATGAGGCCTCCCCTCAGCCTGCTCTGCTTTGGGCTGAGCACACCAGGGACCTCGTGCTGCCGTCCAGACCCTTCACCATCTTTTTGAGCCCTTTGTAGCCAATTTTGACATATTGAGGCTGATATGATCGACTTTGAAATCTTAATGACCATTAAAAGTTGCTGAATTTGAAGAACAGTGCTAGACAGAAATATTTTTATCTAGAAAGCTATGGAAGAACTGGTACAGTGAGTTTGGAGAGGTAGGAGAATCAGCAGAATGGAAGAAGTCTTAGCACAGAAGACTGAAAAATAATTAAATGTAAAAAGTAAAATGAAATATGATTGCAACGTTTTATGTACTTTCCTTAGACATAAAATATACTTAAAGGAGCATATCAAACTTCATCTGCTATAGTTTGCCTTTATTAAACTGAAAAAGCAAACCATTTCTATTGTCAAGTAGAAAGTGCAAAAAGAGAGAAAGAACAAAGAAGGATGAAAGTATTTACTGATGAAACAGGCTTAGCTTAAACCTAAAAATGTCAGTACTCTCTGTTAATTAAATCCTTAAAAGTAATTTGTTTTTAAAGACAATATTAATTAGAGTCCTCATGAGACAAGACACTAAGAGTCGTAGCTCAGATGATAGAGATTTTCATTTTAGAGTTGATTCACAGATCTTAACTGACACAATGAAACTCAAGGAAAAACATTCTCAAAAACAGATTCACTCAGCCGATATAATTATAAACAGGGCTACAGTATCTCAAAGTACATAAACAAAACTGGAGCAGTGGGAGAACAGGAAATGTGGAGAAAGCAGCTGCCACCAAACTCCATCACGTTCATCAGTCTGACTCTTTAGGAGTTAGGATTCAGGATCAGGATTATTCAGTTGCCACAAGCAACCTGCTGCTGTGTGCTCCTCTCCACAACAACTGCATTTACAGCTTTTTCTTTTTTTTTTTCTTTTTTCTTTTTTACATTTTCCTATTTTTCTAACTTTGCAGAAGTAATTATCTCTGTCACAAGATCCTTCCCACTAATACATAATAATATCTGCTGCCTTGTAGTTTTTTCCTACACAAGATTTATTGGCTACAAGTAGTGATATCCCAGACTTCTTGCATTATTAAACATCATCACGTGCAAGAGAGCTTTACATATTTGCTTGTCCACAGCCTTTTGTGTGTCTGACTTCTTGAGATGAGTAGCTGTTATAGGTGAGAGTTTTTGCCATCCTTGCCTTTCATGAATAGTTCGAAAAACTCTTTGGCAGTTTGGTCCATCTACTACAAGAGGACTCTGTTAGTACAAAATTTTTTTGAAAATAGCTTTTAATCAAGCAATCTTATTTGTCCATATCATTTCATGTAAAAACAATGCAGAATTTCTGATTTATTTCAGCCTGTATTTTTTCCCTTTTATTTATTTTGTTTCTCTTTTATTTATTTATTTATTTATGAAGACAAATTTTGATGAGAACTTGGAATTCTTTCTCTTTTTCCTCTTTAAAATTTTTTCAAGGTGTTGTAAACTTCTGTATGGCATTACTGATACTTACAGCTAATGGAGCCTTTCTTACCACCTTCACTATATTTCTTGTTCTTATGCTGATACATTTGTTGTTTCCACCGATAACCCATGTACAACCAATGTTCAGTCTGTTGCAGCATGCACTACCCAGCGTTAGCTTGGTGCCTCCACTGAAAATTAGTTAAAATGAAGTTACCTGGATTCAATTCAGACACAGTCTTTTGGTGCCCAGGCACAGAATTATAGCATCACCAAGGTGGGAAAAGACCTCTAAGATCATCCAGTCCAACCATCCACCTACCACCAATATTTCCTACTAAATCATGTCCCTCAGTACATCTAAATGTTTCTTGAACACCTCCAGGGATGATATAGAATCATAGCTTACTTCCTCTCATTGAGGTTTGAAGTGATTGTGTTGTTTGTTTTTGCCCTGCATAATTATTTAATGCATACATGTTATGTTTACATGGCAAAGGTTTCATAGCAGGGACTGCAGTGTTGTCTTCTGTGAGCAGAGACCAGCAGCTGACTGGTATCAGATCAGAGCCAGTCCCAGTCAGCTCCCAAAGGAACCAGAGGTGGAACTTACCATCTACCAGAAGCCACTACAGCAGAGTAACAACTCAACATGACTAGCTGGGATGAAATTGCTCTTGATCGTTCTTTAGATATCAGGAATGTCATTTGTATAAATCAGTTTTTAATTAACAATTTAAAAAACTTAAAGAAAATGGCATGTTCTTCCTCCTCCTGAAAGCACAAATATAGTTCTTTATTTCTACATCTTCCATGATATTTATACTTATATTGAAGATAATTTTAACTTTTAGTTTAGCCAAATTTTAAAACTTTTACATTCCACATTTATTTGAGAGGAACTGAGATTCCTAAATGGGATATAAGAAGTTAGAGGCTTTTGAGAATCTGTTGATTAAACTTTGATTCTCACTTATCATCTGTAAAATGCCCATTTTAATACTGCTCTGTTATGACATGTTAAATTATGGAATATTTATGAGATGCTCATGTATAGCATATATCAGGATTCAATAAATAGAAAAAAAAAATATTCAGAATCCACTATTCTAAATTAAGCCAGAAAAAAAAAAAAAAAAAAAAAAAAGTCTGTTCCTGCTCCCACATAATTCACAAGCACAGCAAAATCGCACAGTCACAGAATCATATGGGTTAGAAGAGACCTCTGAAAGTCACCTTCTAAAGCAGATTCTCTTCAGTAGGTTGCACTGGAAAGTGTCCAGACGGCTCTTGAATATCTCTAGAGAAGGAGGCTCCACAACCTCTCTCGGCAGCCTGTTCCAGTGCTCTGTCACTGTCACAGTAAAGAAGTTCTTCCATGTGTTTGTATGGAACATCCTGTTTTACCTTCTCCACAATGAACAGTCCCAGCTCTCTCAGCCTCTCTTCATACAGGAGATACTCCACACCCCTTATCATCTGTGTGGCCCTCGGCTGTATTCTTTCTAGACAATCTCTGTCAATATAAAAAGATAAAAACAAAAAAAAGATCTGAGCTGGAAATTATATGATATAGAATCATCTAGGTTGGAAAAGAACACTGAGATCATCAAAGTTAACAACAGACCTGACCTACCAAGTCCCATCATTAAACCATGTGCCATCCACACATCTCTGCATAACCTGGAGGGATGTGTACTCCACCACCTCTCTGGGCAGTCCGTTCCAATGCTTGTTGGATCAGATCTCAGATTTTATGTTAAATAAAAATTGTCAGAAGTCTTAGAAATTATGCAATGTTGATTTTTATGTGAAATCAGTTTCAATCAACACACTGCAGAACCTTCAAAAAGAAGATCTATAATGATATGACTGGCAGACCTTTAAAGTGGCAAAGCAGATGGGTGTCACTGAAATAAATTTTTGCTGAGGTGGAAAGTAAGCTGGTTACAATTGGCTTCCAGCAGCCTCCTTATTTTATATATTTATTTACTGCATTTTCATATTCCTGGTGTTTCGTAGCTCTAATTTCACACTTGCCTCCACCAGCTTTGTGCTCTGCCTGTAACTTGAAATACCAGTAATCTGTTTTTCTGCTTCCTTGGGTACCAATAAAACCTCCATCTGTGTTAAAAAATTAATATTGATGTGCAGATTGAGTATAAAAATGTACCTAGACCAGCTTCAAACAAGTCCTGGTGATTTCATTAAATCTATTTAATAGCCACTGTCAGAGGGAACTCTGTGTTCTCAGAGAAAATGAGTTGCTGTATTTCTTCCAAATCATTATTTGGTTTTTTAAAGCAAAACAGCCCCAAACTAAAATAATAGACAATTAGTTTGCCTACAGTCACATTATTTAACATTTGTCAGCTAAGATCCTTTATGGGACATGCAGTGGATGTAGCATGTTTCACTTTAAAACAAGAAATTCTACTTTGTATGTTAGTCTTAACAGTTGTCCAATTACAAGAGATTTGTACATTAACTGGTTCAGTTATCACTTTAAATGCTTTATCTCAGAGTGGGAAAAGGATTATTCTGGTTCAAGGTCTTTTATGGCTCATTTTTTACATTATTAGGAATATTAACAGAACTGTGATTACAGTAACCAAACATTACAAACACAGTAATGGGGCCAGCATAAAATGTAATCTGGAAAACTCTCATGATTTATTCAGAGTGCTTTCCCTAATATGTGTGTCTGATCAGGATATAAATTCAGACTGCTTCCTTTCCATTTTGGGTTGGGAAATATATGTAATAGATTCCAGTAGATAATTGAATATGTAATATCTCAAACCGCAGGTCAGGAAGCAAATTCAGAAAGTTTCCTCTGAAGTCTTCAGGATAACTTAAATGTATTATTTTTCTTGCTATGAATAGGAAAACTCTCTTAGCTAGGACAGTATGCATAACTTATGAAATGAGGCAAGGTGTGGATTTGTACGTACATCAGCTGCTCTGAGAGCAGCAGCTTTCTGAAATCACACTTTTATCCTGGAACAAGCCATGTGGCTTTCCCCACAGAGAACATGAGAGATAGCTCAGAGTTTTTAATGCAAAGTAAATAATCTGGCTTTATTCATGGCAACTTGTTTGGGTTGCTGTATGCCAAGAGGCCAAGTAGAAACTGTAAACATATTCTTCCCATTTCTCTCTATTACCTCTATTTCAGGCATTTAGTTCAATAAAGTTGAACAATGTTTAGGTCTTATTACCCTATGTACTGAATGAATGGCTACAAGTCAAAGTTATCACATCTAATTTTATTCAAGCACAGGTGAGGCATCCAGTTTAAATCAGTCCTTGCGTCATACAGGTGAGACCTCATAATACGATCACTACAAAAGTCCATCTCCTTTAAAATCTCATCTTTTCCAGTGCTCACAGCAGAGTAATATGGACAGAGGAAACTTGTAGTAATGTTCCCCCAGAATATTCTCCCAGTTTCCAACTGTTTCTGTCTTAGTGACTGATGTCCTCACATTTACATCCTGCATGGGTTTTTCTTCCAGGACTATGTCCAGTATGTCACCAAACCCACATTAACGTTTAGCATCCCAAATATCACACAGTGCAGAATTCCTATGCGTAACCACTTCTTGTGTGAATAATTAAAATTTCCATGGTGTAGAGGTCAAAAACATTTGGAGAACTGTTGAGACACCTCTTTTCCTGGCCTGATCAGCTTAGCTCTTCCATCAGTGGAAGCCAATCCATAGCTCCATCCAACATACGCATTGTCCTGCTCTGAACTTTTCCTAGCTCTCTTATATGTGTTCTGAGACAGGAAACAAAACAACAGATAAGATAGAGATGAGCAGTGGATTCATACAGTGAGCAACTGAACTGAACTGAATCTGTCTGTCAAGATATTACCCAAATCATCATTTCCAAAGCAAGTGACACAGCCAGGCTCTGATCTATGCTCTCACAAAGCACACTATTGTAATATAAGCAGTAACAATGAAATTCAACAGAGATTTTATGATACACACTCCGTTGTGATACTGAATTTATGTCTGTAAATATCCATAAAAATGTTAGATAGACATAATGAAAAACACATCCATTTTAATTAACATATATTACAAGTGGTTAGGCCACATTTATGAACACTTTTCTAAGTTGCAAAGGATCATTTTAGAGGAATTTCTACTACTGAAGGGATTCTTTTCATTTGTTATTCTTAGGTATACATTTAGTAGATAACTCTAACTCAGGACTACAAACACATTTTGCATTCACCTTTCCAGTACAGGACCTGGTTATTCCTGAGTGCCCTCTGCACTACCACTAACAAAAACCACAAGTGTTATTATATCATTGATAATGCATTAAATCCAAGGACAAGCCTGAAGGTTTCATAGCTGGTAAGAGCACAAGAAATTTTGCACTGATTATATGCATGAGTGCACCTGGCTTCTCTTAGGCCCATCACTGCAAGTATTCCTTGTGAATTGGGATGATAGTAAGAAGCATGGAGCTGATTCACAACACCTACCAGTTCATTCATGAGTGTGCAGAAATCCTCTGAAGTTAAAGCAAAATGCTTAATGTGGAATACAAGCATTACCAAGAAAATCTGAAACATATGCATACTGATAAACATGGCAGCTATAATAAAACAGCAAGTAGCATACTGGAAAGGAAAAGGATGGAAGCATTGGAATTTTTATATGTTCCTGGCCAAGAATGTTTTTATCATTTTTAAAGGTTGTTCAAGGATAAGTTTTAAACTGTACTTGCTGCATTTTTGCCAGGAAAATTATGTCACTTTTAAAAGAGTGAAGAATACATTACTGAAACAGCAAATAGGTTTGGACTATATGCTGAAGAGTTTCTGTCCAAACAACTACATGCATTCATGAAGAAAAACATCACTGATTTCAAAGAACTGATGTGAAACACTAACTTTTAAACACAGTTTTGGCAAACTGAATTATGCCAATTCTACAGTCACAGAAGAGTAGGTCCAAATTTTATGAAGTTCATGATTTCTTGTGAAATTAAGCAGCATAGTAAGTAGAAGAGTATTACATTCTGTTTTTTTCCTAACACTGCTCTTTTTTTTCCAAGAAGATAATTTGAAACTCTCTAGGGAACAATTTAAATCTTCTGAGATTCCCCCCAAAGAATTCAAATGTGTAGTCTTATTTTATCTGTCCAGTGGATTTATTTTAGCTTCAGAGGTTGATAATTCTTTTCAGGTTAAAGTGGGAAATGAATGTTCATACATGAATATTAGTAATGGATGGCTGAAAAAAAGGTGTCTTGAAAAGACAGTAATTAGATTTACATGAAAGTGTGGAAAAACTGTCTAGAATTTTCTTTCTTCAGAGGTCTGTGGTTTAACCCTGTTGGGCAGCTAAGCCCCACATAGCCATTCACTCCCTACCTCATTGTGGAATGGGAGAGAGAATTGGAAAAAAAGTAGAACTCGTAGGTTGAGATAAAAACTATTTACTAAAAAAGAAAAAGAAGACAGAAGTAGCTGTAGTTATAATATATAAATATATAAACAAAATAAATGATGCACAGAACAATTGTTGATCATCTGCCAACCAATGTCCAGCCAGTCCCTGAGCAGAGACAGCACCCCCTGGCTGACTCCTCCCAGCAACAACACAAGTATCAGTGTTACCAACACGATTTCTATAATAAATACAAAATACAGTAGAAAGTACAAAGAAAGTTAGCTCTACCTAATCCAATACAAGGACAAAGAGCAAGTAAAGACAGAACTAGATCAAGACTCCCTTCCCAATACATGTAAACTGAGAAATGTAGTGTGGGTTCTGTTCTTGAAATTTATTTAAGATGCCTAATAACTTCAAGAATTCACTAAGGAATATGCTTTCACGAATGACCCTCTAATTCAAATTTTCAATTATCGTATAAAATCTCTGCATTTGGGGAAAAAAAAAAAGAAAAATACAAGCACTAAAATCTATGTTTAAAATGCAAGAAACAGTTGAAATGTAACTAATTTGGAGAAAAAAATATATAGGAGTGTCAAATAACGAAGCTTAATGAAAACTAAGATATAAACTTTCAGTCATTACTTGGAGAGTTTGTAATCCACCAGAAAAAAAATAGGGGAAATTCTACTATTTACAGTCACTGGACCCTTCTTCCCAGACAGGTACTACAGTAGACAGCTAATTCATCAGACAGCGAACCTCAGGTGCTCACAAAGTTTAAGTAGAGCTCAGGTGTCCCTGAACTGGAATCTGGGACTATTGGGAATGATGAATATAATAGTAAAGGAAACTTGTTCATATGTTAGCAGTTTGGCAGTTTGTACTTCTGATTATTTGATCCTTCTTTAATTTAAACCAGGAAAGTAGGAAAAACAAAACATTACTGAAGGATGCTCTATAAGGAATGGATGTTGATAGATTTCTTTTATAAACTTGTTCCTACTAAAAGAAAATTGAAATTAAGAGCAAATTTTATTGCATTTTTTTAGAAACAATTTTCTTCTTGCAGTGACTGCCATATCCCCTACCAATTCAGTGCTGCACTCTCAGGTGTGTGACTTAGTACAACTTAGTGAACTCAGTCAGTCAATAAATAAACAGTGTTTCATATAAATGAGGTGAAAATTTATTACAGATTCTCCTATCAGCAACACAGATTATTAAATATACTTGTCACAGCCAGTATGCAAACTGCATGCTGCAGCTCACCAACATTAGTCCAAGAAGATATCTAGTAGACAGTTTCTCTCAGTATCTAGACTTTTTCTTATTTACCTATTTATTTATTTAATAAATCTTCTTCAAGCATTTTTGGGGAAAAAGTATTGTGATATTTTCTGATATTTTGTAACATATACTATATGTACATTTTTGTTCATGGTCTGGAGGACAGTGGTTTAATCAAGAAATGTACTTCCTTACCTAGGCATTCAGTGAAAACAGTCAGCAATAGACTTTAATTCTTAGGCATGTGATTGGGAAGAATTGGAGGACTGGGACAAGGAGATTACTTCCCATCATTCTAAGGAAGAAGATGAATCAGGAATTAGGAAGGCTGTCCACAGAAGTTGAAACTGTAGTTTTAAGGAGCTATATTATGTAGCTTATGGTGAAAAGAAAAACAAGAAACTATATTTGACAGTGTTTGTAACTTACCAGGTCTTAAAATGCACATATCATCCATGTTCACCCTTATTCGATGTGAATAATATATATATTACAATCTTTTATTTTTGATCATGTAGCTATATATATCAAATAATTATAGAATCATAGAATGTTTTAGGTTGGAAGCAACCTTAAAAATCACCAGTTTTAAACACACCACCGTTGCTGGGCTGCCACCCACTAGACCGGGTGGGTCTACACGCATATATGCATCTATGTAAAGGTTCAAATTCACAGATAATTTTCTCAGAGTAGTCTCATCAGCACAAAACATTGCACAGTCTTCAAACAGGAGATTGGCCGGACCATAGGGAACGTAGATTTTAATTTAAAAAGAGTGTTAGCAAAAAGGAGACATGGTGACTTCACTGCTACCTTTCACTGTAGCAGGAGCAGGTCCAAGAATAGCTGGATATCTCGTAGGAGATATTTCAGCAGCTACTATTCATTAGTTGTAAACACATCCATCCCAGAACTTTTCTTTCACCATTTTACTTCCCCTATAGTATTCGTTGTATAATACAATTGAGAAGATTAAGAGCGTTGGTACTGTTACTAGGCTTTTTGTCTGGGTTGGTTTAGTTTATTTAAATGGTGTATACATTACAGGAAAGAAAACATTTAGCCTAAAAGTAAGACTCTTAGATAACACCTGTACAGATTTGAGGTAGCAGGCAACAAGCTTTGGTTTCTATTTATTTCTGTTTATCTGGTCTTTAATAGAACATACAGAAGCATTATTGCAACCCAGATGAAAATTCTTGGAGTCACCATGGGACCTCAGTAATGAGTCAAGTATTGCTGTGTAGAAGCTCTGAAAAATGAGAGTTCAGATCAGTTGTTTGTTTTTTTCCCCTCTCTAAGAAACAGAGAAGTAAGTCAGGCTAACTAGACATCTCAGCACATTTTAATTCCTATTCAGCCCTGTCTTCATTCACCTTAGTGCCTACGATGAAACTTGAAATTCAAAGTAGAAATGAATTTTCCATATGTATAGAAGGCAGGGGATAAGTTTGTCAATAGGTACATTTAGAAGCTGTTGCATCAATACAAAATTGTCTGTCACAAGCACTTCATTTATGTATTTGCTTAAAACATCTTGCTTAGACCTTTGCTTTCACTGGGAAGCACAGAAGATATTACTGGCAGTCTTCAGCTCAGCATCAGTGTCTCTTCAATTTCTCATTTCCTATTTATCTTTCATGGAATCTATTCTGAGATCATACTCTTTTTCTTGTTTTTAATTTGAAAAAGCAGGTAATTCTGCCTGCCTTTCATAATTGGATTATTTTAGCATCCCATCTGAGAGATTTTATTTTCCAGAGAGTAAAGTGTTTAATTTACCCGTAGCACAATTTAATTTCTTAGAAATCCTTGAGGATCTAGTGCTTTTATGAATCTTATCTAGAGAAGGTACATCAATCAGTATGGTATCACTAACTAGACTGATATTTTTAAAAAATTATTAGCGGTCAGGGAAATCAAATGCTCTCTAGCTATCTTTTTAAGGGCACCCCATTTTCTATTAGGAGTATCATTAGGTTTATTAAATGGATTCTCCAAACTTTTGACGTAAAGAATGTCCTTCATTAAGAAAGGGTTAGAGTGTCCTTTATCAGGGGAAGCACGGTATTGCAGATGATATGATAAATATTGCATGTTATCTAACCATCTTTAATGACCAAAACTTTCCTTGGATTAAAGAAGAATTTTTTTTTATAACTTAGAAATACTCAGTTCTTAGGTAAACATTAGGAGACTGATTCATTAGTATTTCAGTAAAAGACTGACATGTAGAAAGGGTGCCTTTACAGAAAGTATACAGCACAGTAAACAAAATCTTGTCATGAAGAAAGTTTACACTAAATTTCAGTAAAGCTAGGTTTGACTGTCAGAGTTTCATACTGAATAGAGAAGCACAGCTTCTAATAATGCTTATACAGAAGTAGCTTTTCTGAACTCCAGAAGAAAGACTATTTCTGAATTAGTTAGGTAAATTCCTTGTTTGTCTAAGAAATTCTTAACATAAAAAGTATAATCATTTTCCCTGTTCATTGCGGGGAATTTTGACTAGATGACCTTTAGGGTCCCTTCCAACTCAAACAATTCCTGATTAGTACATCAAAGTACTTCACAGGATCTCACCCAACATGATTTGTTCTACATTGTACAGGAAGTTCCCACTCAGACAGCAGTGAATTAAGTTCTATTTCCAAACTCAAGAGAAACATTTATATTACTGAACTAGCAATCTGTCCCTCAAGATAAGATTTCATCAGGGAGATTTATCTCAGTAACTTTAGCAACTGGTGATGTAGATCTTTCCATTGTAGATAGTCACACTGGGATCCTCCAGGAGAGAATCGGAATGCTATAAAAACATGATTCACTTGAACCATTTTACACATTTTTGTTTTGGTAAGTGAAAACACTTTCTAGAATTGCTTATTTTTTCCCCATTGACTATAAAGTAGTTCTATCAATTTTAGTTCTTGCAAGCTGAATAAACATCTAACAACAGAAGCCTACATTTCCCCATGGGGTATACAAGAGCGGCATCATCTCTTTTTCATTCTCATATAGTGTTTGCTTGATAGTAGAGCAGTTTTGCAATACCATTTGCATAAATTCATATCTCACATTCTCACTGGTAGACTTGTAATTTACAGAAATGAGTTAGGATATTCTCAACAGACAGTTCCAAGCAAAGACTTTATGGTCATCTATGTTTCAAATCAAAGAAAGGAAAAAAAGTATTACTACAACAGAAACTCATATTGCATATTTTAGATTTCCAGTAATGTCATAGGAAGTGGGAAAGGAACAGTGGGAAGTCAAACTCAAAATTCTTGTATACCTTAATGTAGTTAAATAATTATCCTGGATATTTCAGGCAATTTCCATGTAAATCTGGATATTAATTAAAAAGATACAGCAGATGTAATGCGAGAATTAGGAGTAGATGTAAGTCTCAGATTGGCTAGGTATTCCAAGAATAAGGAATCTTTCTCAAGAAGTAATGAAAGCAGAATGAGGTCAGTATTAGGAGTTCCTGGCTTTTCTAACACATATCGGGTGCTCCCAAAGAAAGATGCTGTTTCTCTGTATTAAGTGGCCTTTCCTTTTGGCTCCCAATGTTCCCCATCAAACCATAACTTTTAAATGAATTCATTGTCATTGACTTTGATTTCTGCATGCTGAAGTTTTTGTTTTAATTTTGCTTTTCTCTGGAACATCAAATTTGCTATTCTTCCATCAGATAACAATAAACTGCTTTGAAATAATTGCACAACAAAGACAGGCTATTGAAAGAAAGCATCTTAAATGCAAAAGTTCTGCAAAGAGTGATCTCTGATAATAGAAACAAGCACTGAAAGCAATTAAAAGCTGAAAGCATCTGGGAAAAAGCAAATTAACTGAGCTTCTAGAGTGAACAGACGTGATATTCAGAGCTTAGAAACATGATTTCCCCTTTCTCATTCCCTAATGAAACACAGATGCAGGACACTATAGCCTAATATTTTCCACATCTTTTGTTCTGAGCTTTATATTGAGGATATTGAAGGCCTTATGCAGAAAAATAATAACAATAATAATAATAAAATAGAACATTCTGAGCCGGAATAAAACTCAAGAAAAAAAAAGTGTGTATTTTTGGATCATTTTGATTGATTCAAAATGGAATACAGTGATTAGAGAGAGTGTACAAAAGTGGAGAATGATATTAACTGAGTGAAAATATTTTCGCTAGCTGCTCAACTATAATCTTCTCATCAAATGTTTTCATCAACTGAAGTGTTTTAGCTGACTCATCTTTTGCAAGCTTGATAGCAAATGCTGATCTTGAGGACATATTTGAAGCCAAGGAGAAAAAGTGACGGAACTCCTTAACCTGGATGTCGAAATTGTTTATATTACTGCCTCTGGTTAAGCCTGAGCAATTCAGTATGTAGTACAAGCTCAGAGAAAAAGGTCATGATAACTCTCAGGTCTTAGTAACCTGTATTTGCAAAAAGAATATGTGAACATTCATGGAGATATAAGTTCTAAAATATAAGGTAGGTCGAGGTTATATGTTCGCTAAAGTATGGCTTGGATTGAAAGAGATCTCAAAGATCATCAAGTTCCAAACCCGCAGCTGACAGAAGGGTTGACAACCACTAAATTAGGCACTAGGTCAGGCTGCCCAAGGCCTGATCCAACCTGTCCTTGAACACCTCCAGGGATGGGGCATCCAGAGGTTCTCTGGGCAATTCATTCGTCACACATTCATTCATGTCTCACTGTTCTCTGAGTAAAAATTTCTTCCTAATATCTAAATCTCCCTTCTTTTAGTTTAAAATTGTTCCCCCTTGTCCTATCACTATCAGTCTGTATAAAAAGTTAGTTTCCTTCCTGTTTATAAACTCTGTTCAAGTACTGGAAGGCCACAATGTGGTCTTCCTAGAGCCTTCTCTTCTCCAGGATGAACAAGCTCAGCTCCTTCCTTTCTTGATAAGAGAGATGGACCAGTCCTTTGATCATCTTGATCATCACTGGCAGCCCGGAAGGCCAACTGTGTTCTGGGCTGCATTAAAAGAGGAGTGGTCAGCAGGGAGATTGACCCCCTCTACTCAGCTCTTGTGAGGCCCCATCTGGAGTACTGCGTCCAGGCCTGGGGCCCCCAGCACAAGAAAGACACAGAGCTCTTGGAACGAGTTCAGAGGAGGGCCACCAAGATGATCAGAGGGCTGGAGCACCTCTCCTGTGAGGAAAGGTTGAGGGAAATGGGTTTGTTTAGTTTGGAGAAGAGAAGGCTCCAGGGAGACCTCATTGTGGCGTTCCAATACCTGAAGGGAGTGTACAAAGGAGGGGGAACGATTGTTCACAGGGGCGGATAGCAATAGGACAAGAGGGAATGGTTTTAAATTGATACAGGGGAGGTTTAGGTTAGATATTAGGAGGAATTTTTTCACTCAGAAGGTGGTGACGCACTGGAACAGGTTTCCCAAGGAGGTTGTGTATGCCCTGTTCCTGGAGGCATTCAAGACCAGGCTGGATGTGGCTCTGGGCAGCCTGGTCTAGTGGTTGGTGACCCTGCACTCAGCAGGGGGGTTGAAACTCAATGATCTTTGAGGTCCTTTTCAACCCAGGCCATTCTATGATTCTGTGATCTTAGTGGCCCGCCTCTGGACCTTCTCCAACAGTTCCACATCATTCTTGAACTTGGCCTTGTTGAATCTCATTAGATTCACATGAAAGAAATATTTTGTCATGTCCTTAGCAGAAAAAGCCTTCAAGGTCTGAAATGTAGTTAGTCATCAATACCAAGACTAAGAATGAAAATATGTAAATATAAAATTACAGAATAGACCTTGTAGCAGGGATAATCTTGATTTTAGTGTTTTAACACTTGCCTCCAAAAAAACTAATGACAGAATTTATTTGAAGTTAGTTAAAATGAGTCTTACAGATTTAGATTAGATATTAGGGGGAAATTTTTCACTCAGAGGATGGTGAACCATTGGCACAAGCTGCCCAGAAAAGCTGTGGATGCCCCATCCCTGTAGGTGTTCAAGGTCAGGTTGGATGGGGCCCCGGGCAGCCTGAGTTGATGCCTGCTTAAGTGGTTGGCAACCCTAATGTCAGCAGCAGGCTTGGAGCTAGATGATCTTTAAGATCTTATTTAGCTCAAGCCATTGTATGATTATATGATTCTGTTCTGTGATTCTGTGATTCTTCCTAAAGCCCTCTTGTTCATTCTCCAAGTACCACACGGCAAATTGTGTAATCCTGAAATGCTCTTCCCAGCACCCCACAATGCATCTCACTGCAATCCCATCCCTACCCACTTCATACAGTGCTCTTCCATTGACTCACAGAGCTGAATGTCGCCTCTGGCCCACAGCTCCCATGGGAGAGCCTTTGTGGGGTCATCTCTATGAAGGGGTTATTCAGGCTCTCCTGAATGGGAGCCCTCTGTGCTCCTTCACGTGTATGGAGATGTACCTCTTATCTAGTAACCTTACAATATGGTTTGCAAGGGAGAGCTAGAAGTGCATAATTTATTATCCGAACTTCTGCAGACTTTTCCTAAATAACACACAAAATCTAAGGGCTAGATCCCAAGCTAATACCAATTAGAGCAGCTTTCCTCTGGCCTTTAATAATTTCAACATATCATCACTTTAAATGTGCCTGTTTTTTCAGCTTTGCCATATTATTAAACTTTCATTTTTTATTCCATTTTTCAGGCATTAGACGCAGCTACGTGGCAACGTTGTCAATATATGTAAAATTGTATGAGAGTTATTTCTTCTCTTCTCACTTGTTAAAAACTTCCTGAAACACTGCAAAGCAAAACAGATACATTAATGTTAGGTTTGATACATTATATTGTCATGTAGCATCCATACAATTTTTGCAGGTTTTTAAATATTTTTTCCCAGTACTTCACAATAAAGAATACACTTTTGTTTCAGATTCCCATTAGATCACAAAAGAGAAAAGATAGAGTAAAAGACGTGCTTTTTATGAAAAGACAATAACATGTATCTGGAAAGCTTTAAACTTTACTATATTTTTGTCAGGCTTTCTCTTCTTTTCCTTTTTACCTTCCATTTACCAACAGTTCAGTGCATTACTTCCAAAGATGGGATTTCTTTCTTCCCCACCAAACAAAACCAGAAAACTCCAAGCACCTAGATCATAAATTTATTTTTCTCCTCATCTTGAACTTCACTTGAAACTTTGTTGTCTAACGGTTGTGCCTCCCTCATTGCCAATGATTTTGTGCTATCACTTTACAGCTGACTTTGTTCTGACACATAAGATCAGAAAATCCTGAGCCTAAATGCCTAAGTCATAAATTTTAACTGTCCTTCAGTTCAGATGGTTCCTGAAGACTGTTCTCCATTTTGTGATTTGTAGATGTTTTGTGTTGTTTTTTTTTTTTTTTCCCACTGTTATTACATTGCCCTCCAGAAATGCTGACACAGATTGGCTGCATGAGTTCACCCTGTGTCAGCCTTTCATACTCTTCCAAGCCAAAATGTTTCTGTTGTCATTACCAAGAAAGATTAAACATATGTAGATGCATATTTTACATACTATTATGCTTTCAGCAACCAAATTGCTTATTTTATCATTCTGTCAGATTTCTCAAGGCTGCTGGGAAGTACCACTCTTTGTGTGTAAGACCCAGCTTAGCTTGTGTGCAATATAGGCTGTAGAGGGAAGGGCTTCCCAGACTCCAGAGTGTTCGTGGTTGCTGAAGACTGATTTAAGTGGTGAACCTGCAACTTGAGTGCTGTGTTCAGTTTTGGGGTCCTCACTACAAGAAAAACATTGAGGTGTCCAGAGAAGGGCAATGAAGCTGGTGAGGGGTCTGGAGCATGAGTCTTATGGGGAGTGGCTGAGGGAACTGGGATTGTTCAGTCTAGAGCAGTGGAGGCTCAGGGGAGATCTTATCACTCTCTACAGTTCCCTGAAAGGAGGTTGTAGCGAGGTGGGGGTTGGCTTCTTCTCCCAGGTCACAGCCATAGGACAAGAGGTAGTGGCCTTAAGTTGCACGAGGAGAGGTTCACTTCAGATATTAAGAGAAATTTCTACTCAGAAAGAGTGGTAATGCATTGGAACAGGCTGTTCAGGGAGGTGATGGAGTTACTGTCCCTGAAGGTGTCCAAGAAACGTGTAGACGTGGCACTGAAATATATGGTTTAGTGGGCATGGTGGGGATTGGTCAATGTTTGGACTAGTGGTCTTATCCAACCTTAACGATTCTATGATTCTAAGATTCACATTTTATCAAATGTGGTTGTGTTGTGTAATTTCTTGGATGGGGTTTACATGGCAAAGTTTTGGTAGAAGAGGGGAGCAGGGGGTGTTACATGTGTGCCCTCTGTGAGCAGTGCCCAGCACTGCCCCACTCCATACGAAGATTCCTACATTTCCATATATCTTTAGTTGGAAAATAATTATTTGCACAAGTCTGACTTGTGTAGAAATAGGATAAAATATTTACAGGCTTTACAGAATTCTGCTTTTAATTTAAGATCATTTCTTTTCATTTTCAAATGCTACAATCATGGGGGCAAAAACCATCCCCTTTGGACACCACAAACTAAAATCTTTCATCCACCCATGTTATTAGCCATTAAAAGTAGTAAATTATAACAGGGGCAGTGCTTTACAAGATGGAGATACTGCTTCCATTGTCACCTAATGTACCATTTAAACCAGCTAATTCTTACCACTGCTAATCATATTGCCTCTGAGCAACTGATCCCCATGCTTGAATTTACAGCCTGGCACATTAACCTTAGACCTCATTTTACCTCAGAAAATCTTCTTCATTTTCTCTAAAAAGTATGGAAACCTTTTAAGGCCACTCACTCTCATAATCTCATTTTCCTTTGTAAAGATAGATGCATGAAAACTGTTTATACTAGGGAGACTTAAATACTTTTTCCTTGTGGTGTCATGGAAAGCTTATGGAGCTCAATGTCTTTTCTTTAAGAAAATGCATTAAGGCAGATTCTCAGCTGATGTTAGAACGTTTGAATGTCTGAAAGTGACTGTTTGAATGTCAAGGTTTACCACTTGTAGAGCTAGTCAAATATCCTTCATTTTTATAATACAATATTCAATTTTAAAAAAAAAGGGATGTTGACTCTAATTGTCTAAATATTTACAGACCATGACTGTTTATCACCTTGAATCTAGAGCAACTGTCTCATTTATGAATTCAGAATCACAAGTCTGCAATTTCCTTACAGCTGAAGCACAGCTTCCAGGTAAGTTCTACAAAACTCTCATGGGTCTAATTTTCATACTTGACAATTAAAGCAGTGTCATAGGTTTTCAAAATATATTGTGATATAAACAGAAATGCAAGTTAGTTATGAAGCCATGTGACAGAAAGAGTCCTGTGATGAATGAAATGCTGTATGTTTCACAAGGTCTGAAGTAGCACATTTGCAAAGGATCAGATGATGATCTAGTCCAGAGAGTGATACAGTAAATATTTCCTTCATTATCCAAGAAGCAGAAAGTATGATATGTGTTCTTTATTAAACTGGGTGCAAAACTGTTTGTAAAGACAGAAATTCAGTGCCATCAAAAACACACTGTGTCTAGGTTTTCAAGCACACTGGTACTTAACACATGCCTATATGAATTTGCATCTATATTACATAGATTTTCCTACTTGCCTCCCTAAGCTCATAATGTACGTTGCAGAAGAATACAACCTGTGAGACTATAGGAGTCAAACAGAGCATCACAGTAAGGCTGTGGTGTTTTTCCTATACATTCACTCTCCTAAATTTTAACCTCGGTTGTAGAGTATGTTGGCATCTTTCAAAACATCTCAAGTAACCTTACATTTGGGTTTGTTCTTTGGAAGCATGCACTGAAATGTGAAGATGCCATCCCCCAGAAGGAAGAAGTAATCATCTGACTCAGTCAATGAAACAGTTCCCTATTTAGAAGAAAGATTCAAGGTGAACTGCTGATGTTTTTCATCAAAGCAAATTCCCTTAGAAGTCAAGGGAAATTCTGCAGATGAAGAACGAAATTAAAAAACAAAACCAAACAAAAAACAAAGAACTTACATTATGACCCCTAGTGCTTATGATGTGATGTATGCTGTTTTTACCAAACGATGCGCTTCATGGGTTCTTTGATTCAACACTGCATGCATCTTATTGCAGTTATTTTAGGAAGTGAAATGTGAAATGTTAGCATGATCAACTTAAATTGCAAAAATACTGTCTCTCTGCCAAGAAGGCACCATGTTGCATTTTTACTGATTTGCACTGAGTTTGTATGTATGAAACTCAGAGGCTTGTTTTCTCAGTTATTTTACAAAGTGAATGAAAGCTTGGATTTGTAAATACTTGTAGTAGAAGAGCAAATATTGTCCTTAGTTTTCATGTTCTTACTGTCCTGTATGAAATTCATTTCTCACATAATGGGTCACTTTTTATTCATCAATTTATTGAAGAAAATGTGACTACCCATTGGAAAAACTTTCTGGAAAATCAAAAACTTGTTTACAATGTGCCTTAGCAGCCCAGAAGGCCAACCATATCCTGGGCTGCATCAAAAGAAGCATAGCCAGCAGGGTGAGGAAGGTGATCCTGCCCCTCTGCTCTGCGCTGGTGAGATTTCTCCCGGAGTACTGTGTCCAGATGTAGATTCCTCAGTACAGGAGAGACGTGGACCTGTTGGAGCGCATCCAGAGAAGGGACACAAAAAGGATCTAAGGGATGGAACACCTTCTCTATGAGCTTAGGCTGAGACAGCTAGGGCTGTTCAGCCTGGAAAAGAGAAGGCTCCAGGGAGACCTGAGAAAGGCCTTTCAATATCTAAAGGGAGCTACAGGAAAGAAAGGGACAGACACTTCAGCAGGATCTGTGGTGATAGGACAAGGGGAAATGGTTTCAAACTTAAAGAGGGGAGATTTAGGTTGGATGTAAGGAAAAGGTCTTTTACAGTGATGGTGGTGAGGCACTGGAACAGGTTGCCCAGAGATGTGGTGGAAGCCCCGTCTCTGGAGACATTCAAGGCCAAGTTGGATGGGGCTCTGAGCACCTAATCTATCTGTGGATGTCCCTATTTACTGAAAGGGTGTTGGACTAGATGACCTTTAAGGGTCCCTTCCAACTCTAAGGATTTTATTCCATGACTTTTAGATAGACACAGATTTCTTATTTTAACTCAAAATGCTGTCAAAGTAAAATATTAGGAAGTTAATGAAAATTTAAAAAACAGTAAATTAGTAATATTAAATGTTTTCCAATGCTAAAATAAATTCATTTTCTAAAAAAAAAATAGTAATGAATTGTTTAGGCAATATTTTGATACCAGTTTTATTTTATTTATAATTTATTTTAATATGCCATAAAATGACAAAAAAACAATTTGTAAAATCAAAAAGAACAGACTCTTTTCATCATTGTTATGAAAATATGTCATCCAACTCTCATCATTGTTATGAAAATATGTCATCCAACTCAGATAAATAAAAATCTGAGTTGGATCTGATTATCTTGGAATATAAGTTAGCCAAAAGGGATGCAGAAGATCTCTGTTTGTATTTGGCTCTGTCATGTAACCAGACAACCTTGCTTGAGACTGTTCTCCCACTTTCCTCCATCTGTAAAGAAGAGACAATGATGCTGACTTCATTTTAAAGCACTTTTCATTTTTTAGATTGTATGTGCTCCACAAAGACTAAAGTTTGAGGTTGTTCTCTTTAGGGTCAAATTCCAGGTCTTCAGGATCCCCCTGAAGTCATTCATATTAATTTGTAGAGTTATTTGTACAATATGCAGAAGAGATATCAGAATCTGCCACATAGCAACACAAAGTAATAAATTGCATTGACATAATACTTCTACAACTGGTGAAAATATCTATACACAATGTTCCTTTAGAGAATTTGAAGAAGAGCCCATTGAAATTCTACTCAAGTTACTACTGAGAGTTTTATCCAGTTTTATCTATTATATCTTCATGAGAAGATTTAAATAAAATGGCTGACTGGAATAACAAGTTTCTCTGAATACATTGACATTTCATAAATGTGACCTATTCTAAAATCAAGACAGTGGCCAGAGAACTGAGAAGACGTTAGAAATTGTAGTCTTTGTTCTGTAGAGAAACAGGAGACATATTTAAAAAAAAAAAAAAAAGCCTTT
Organism: Numida meleagris; assembly: GCF_002078875.1. Taxonomy (NCBI): domain Eukaryota; kingdom Metazoa; phylum Chordata; class Aves; order Galliformes; family Numididae; genus Numida; species Numida meleagris. The sequence continues at coordinate 188,806,323 of NC_034409.1, read as the reverse complement.
AATTAGCACCAGTTAAATATCAACTTTTTTAAAGCTTAGTGACATTAAACAATGGTCTTCTTCTAGGGCTAATGAACAATAAAATCAATTGCCACTACGACACAGTAAGGAAGATGAAGTATAAGGAGAACCTAACAGATCTGCAGGAGGTCTTTGAACAAGTAATTACAAAAGATGCACTAAACTTCCAGTAGTTCTGGAAGTAGGACATATATTTAGACTAGCAGATGAGTAACCAGCTATATTTCACTTGGAAAATTATTTCAATGCTCTTCAAATCCATGGTCAAAAATACCAGAGAAAAGAAGGATGATATTGAACAAGGTTTAGGAGCTTAATTAACATAAGTTATGAAGAATAGAGAAAAATTGCTCTTTCAATAGAAAAATGTGCCAATTTTGGAAAGTGGACAACTTGAAAGTCTGAGATAAGATACTAATATTACTATTACAAGCAACTAATCAATTACTGCCATCTATAGAGCTAATCTCACAGATTTGCACTCATGAGAATGTTTTATAAATGTATTGTCATGGGGTTACTGTGCAGGTCAGATCTTGTTCCCTCAAATACCAGAGGGAATCTTAACCACTGACTTTGAAAAACACAAGAACATCCTGCCAAATTTATGACCCATTGCTCTGGCACTGTACAAGGGAGTTAACCTGCCATATTATTACTTTCCTATGCCAGAAGTCTTCAAAGAAAGGTACTTTTCACATTTGTATGTATAAAAAAGAAAGTACATTTCACATTTATATGCATACTTATTTTAATTTTAAAAAGGACATATTATCTCAGGTTTTTGAATTTTCAGAGAGCCTAGAGCAACACCTCTGTTCCCTGTGTGTTTGTGAAGTAGTGGTGACAGTAACATCAATGTTATCATTGCTACAATCCACTAAAGCATGCAAGAAAGGACTGAAATGATCTGAATATGCATATGTATATTTTAGGCGAAATTGTTTGGGGAGGGGAGGGACAAAATCTAACTAAGTTGCAGATGATGCAGACATGAAATTGTATAATAAAACCTGTGCAAACTGAAAGATCAAAGATAGGGAGACAACATCATCATTTTCATTTTCTTCAAAGAAGCATATTCAAACATTTGGTAATGTGATTCCCATCAATATTAAATGCCTACAGTGTATTTCCCCAGATGTTTGTAGTATATTGAAATATATGGCATAGAAATGTAACCACGTTTGGAATGGAGCTGTCCTGATACAATTACACAGAACAATGGCATTTTCTTCTCAGAAGTGGAGCTGAAGAAGGTGTTATATGCCAACTACAACCTTTGACTAAGTCAAGGTTGGGAAATGTGCCATGTAACTTCCAAAGCAGACATTTAGTTAGAATGTTGGATCTGATGCTGCTTGAAAGCACTTTGTCAATTTTAGTTGCAGAGTAAGGGATTCTTGTACTGCTCCCTTTAGCCAGGAAATGTACTTCAGTGCAAAGGAAAGGTAGGAGCAGCTGCCAGTTCAGTGAGGGGGTACTGAGCTTCACAGTGGCACCTGACAACACAGCAGAGCAGCATGCTTCACTGAACTGAGCAGTAGAAAAACAAGGAGATAAAGGACTACAGTCCCCTTAACTTCCAGTTTTAAATCTGCATGCAAAACTTTGCATTACTAAACCCAACAATAATATTATTTCTTCCCAAGAGTGAGCAGTTATTTGCATACTAAGGCAAAGCAGCATGGAAGGTATGTATACCAGCACCATCTAGTGACGTCTGCCAAAGCACTGGTGCCTTGATACGCAGGACACAGATGAAAGCTCCTGGTTGTAGGCATACCTGCACCAGTATACCCATGAACACCACTAGATTATCTTGAGATGTTTTTGCATTTCATATCATAATAACCTCAATACACTACAAATCTGAATGTTTTTAATGAAGATCTTTCACAGAAATACAGGGAAAAATATCTGAACTAACTGAAACGTGATTGACAGGTTGATTATACAGCTTAAAATGGTATAGCATTGTACTCAACAATATAAAAGAGTTGGCTATGTGTCTATCAGGATTTTTTCTTGGAAGACAGTTGTTGAAGCATTTATTCATGTGTTATTAATTAGCTAAAGCCATTCAAAGTTGTTTCAGGTTTATGATGTCTTTGAACATTCATACTGATCAATAACGAAATTTCGGACCTTTATTTTGATTCAGCTGACATTTCTGTTACAATCACAGCTGTGACATTAAATAGGGCAACCTTCATTTATTTTTATTCCAATAGTGGTATTACATGAAAATAATAGCCAGTCCCTATTTTGGGGGAACAGAAAAATATGAAGTATTTTAAAACATTGCCTTTTAATAAACAGAGACACCATATTCCACATTTTGGAAGGCTCAATGAGCATGCTGCCAACAGGAAAGGTGAAATATGTAGATCGGAGTCGATACATCAACGTGACCATTGCAAGCAAAAATCTTCTGAGGACTTAGGATTGCCTGCGTGGTAGAGACAAACATTCAAATATAAGAACTTTACTTTAGGTATGAAAGAATGCAGCAAGTGAAAGAACACTGGCACAACAGATGAAATATAAGGCTTTCCATGATAGCAGCATGAAGAAGCAGCTAGCCCAAACACAAGACTTAACAAGACTACAGCAAAACAGAAGAGAAAATAATAATATTTTTTAAACAAATATGGGGCCAAATCCTAGTTTACTTTAGACAGCACTTGTTTCAAAGTAGATTGAAGAGATAAATGAGCTCTTGGTGAGCCTGAAACAAGGATAGAGAAAATTCAAATCCAACCACAAGGTAAGTCATTCTAGTCAGCAGAGATTACCACAATTTCTTTGAATATATGGCTACTGAAAGCAGACATGGAGACTGAAGTAATACTTTTGTTGATGGCTATAATATAAAAATCTACACTCTTTGCATTCACTCAAGATTGCTTACTTCACTGAAGATCTTTCTGTCTTCCACTGGAAGACGTAATTCCTTGTAATACAAAGAATTCAGAATTCAAGGAATTCACAATTCCTTGTATAGAAATTTTGGTTTTGATTTTCTGCCTTTCTTGAACTCAAGGATGTACTGTATTGATCTACTTTTGCAGATGAGTACAGCTGCTGCTATACATATATTAATATTAGCTTTTTTCAACTTTGTTTCTTAAAAACTTCACAACTGCATCACAGCATAAACTTGTAATTTCCACTGAAATCATAAAATGAAGGAAGCTTTACAGTGTATTACCAGTGACAATAAGCCTCCTCTTTGTGTCCACACCTCCACTGTCTCTTACTGTCTAGAGTTCCTGTGATATATGAATGTTTTCCTGAAATCCACTCTCTGGTTGATTGGGGTACTGGTTAGGTATTTAGCATGTATAATCTTACTGGATCAGGCTTACATCACCAACATCTTTCCAAATGCTGCCAGATATCCAGCACATGATTTACACTGAAGAAAAAAAATGACAGGAACAGCAGCGACATCCATCTGTAAAGTCATATCCATTAATCATTTCTCCTTTTTATCTCATGCTTAATGTTCTATTTAAGATAGTGCCTGACTTCAGGTACATAAACCATGGGAACTGATAACACCAACACAGATACATCAAATAAAGTATGTAGCATAGACGAAATGACAAGTTTGAGCTATTGCTATAAATTTCTCAAAGGGTGTGTGAGAAGTAAGATGATAGTAGCAATCCCAGATAGTATCCAAATTGGCTCCTTTCTTTAAAGATGAACATGAGGAAACGTAAGAATATGAGGAGCAATAACTATTGGGATATTTTTGCACATTACAGTCTGAAAACACCATTACAAACAGTGATTGTTGTTGCCCATGAGCATTCCCTTTATTAATGGTGATTTTCCATCACTGTCTTTTCTTTCTAGAGCAATCCATGTCGTCATTAAGGCAGCAAAATCCCACCTATATTTGCCACCTATGTAAGTATTCAAACCACCAAAATATAAATGTCAAAGTTATCCTGCTGAGATCTGTAGCTCCCTGTACAATCAGCAGTGACAGATACATTCCCGTGGAGGACAATTCAGAGCATGTAAATTAACTAGCTATGATAGAAACCTAAATGTAGATGAAAATGAATGTCTACCTCTATCAACTGAAAAATACTAAATCCATCTGAGAGGTAAGACTTACTCTCTAAATAAAATGGCTATAAAGCAAATACTTGAGACCAGTCTTTGAAGAATAAGGGCAATGATACAGGAATCTGAAAGCTTCATCTACTCTTTACAAATATGGTCATATAAATAGACATGTACCCATGAGTCCCTTGGCTGTCCTGAGGAATAACAAAGAATAAGACTGTAACCCATTGTTCACCTTAGCTAGGTTTGAGTCTTCTCAGTTCACCCAATGAAGGGAGCATATAAAGAGGACAAATATTCTGTGTACCCTAACCTTTTCTCTCCTATGCAATAAGTGTGGTATTTTGTTATTATTTCACCCTTGCACTTGTGTCTATATGTCATTTCTCGCCACATGCCTCCATGAAATGAGAAGCAAAGAGTTTTGTGTGGAGAAGTATCACTAAATGACTAATGTTATTTACTATCCATTCAGTCACTTTTGGAGACAGGTGAATGAGCTAGGTGGACACGTAGTCTGATCCTGTATACATATTCTCAGTATCATACTATCCCTGAGTCCCACCCCTTTTGTCCTGCATGAAAGAGTCAAAGAATTGCATTTCCGCCTACATGCTGAGGAAAGGAGAGGAGAGGAGCTTCAGAATTTTTAACTTCTTTTTCATTCTTTCTGAGAAAGTAACTTGAAACCAGATGGGATCATAAAGATAAAAGTATTCCCATTAAATATCAGCAGAGATACTATTAGTATGCTAATGGGCAGATGTTTTCTTAAAGAAGAGATAAAAGATATTAAAGGTGTCAGGAGAATAAATAGACCTTTTTTTTTTTTTTTTTTCTGTGCAGACTCCAACACAGAAATGACCAACGTGAAAAAGCAATTCAGCAAAGAAAGAAGTTTATAAAATCGTTTTAGAAGTCTCGGGAACACTGACTCAGGGATTACAAAAAAAAGTTGCTTTTAAAAGTTTCTTTAATAGCCCTATATATAATGGTATTCCTGAGTGAAGAAGAGATGTTAGTTAGATAATGGCTTTTCACAATATAACTACACTCAAAATTTACAGCCAGTAAAGTAGTTTCCAAAAAATAAAGTGCTTCATGTATGTTCAATCAGTAAAAAACAAATTTGGTCACTAATATCTTAAAACAGCTTCTTAAGTTACAAATAACAGTAAAATGGACCTTTATAACAGACATTCCTTAAAACCACCTGTGCATTTATTTATTTTAATCCAGATATATGTCAAAAAGCCATTACTATGTTCATATCTCAAGTCCTGAAATGCTGCTTGATCTTTCTGTTTGTTTTTAATTAAAACCACTCAAGTCTGAACTTGGGAAAAGCAAAGTCTTTTTACCACAGAAAAGAACTTCCTATATATGAGGTGATAACTGTACCAAGATGAAGACACTCAGAGGATTTATAAGTTATTAAGCATAGCATTATTACTCTGAATGAAAGAAAAGTTGTTTTTTTTCTCCTTGAGAAAGTAAGAAGTACCTTGTAAATGAGTGTTGAATGTCATTTAACTGCTTGGCTTTGATTCTGACTCTACAGATGCAGAATGCAGATTTTTGTTTTATTCTACCCATAGGAGACCACGTGCTATGTCATTAGCATGATCATTGCAATGAGTACACAGTGATAGTCTGTTGGTATATATTAGAAGCCCATAAATAAAAGGGCTTCTTCAAAAGTGATGCCTTCTATTTTATGATGTTGGCCCATAATGTCAGAGGCAATTGTTGGTGCTATGGAGGTAGAGTTCGAAATCTTCCTAGCAGTATTCCATTGCATGTGGTTGCCACGTGACAGATGGCAGCAGAGGAGCAGTCTGACAAATGGTGTCTGACATAGGAGCGCATATGAAGCAAAGGTGTGTCATTGAATTCCTCTATGACAAAAAAATGGCACCCATTGACATTCATTGACACTTGCTGAATGTTTATGAAGACCAAACAGTGTATGTCAGCACAGTGAAGCAGTGGGTGATGCATTTCAGTGGTGGCAACAGCAATGTGAAGGACAAGAAATGTTCTGGATGGCCACGCAGATATTTACAAGCACAGAATGCAGGCTCTTGTTCATCGCTGGCAAAAATGCATAGCTAATGGTGGTGACTATGTTGAAAAATAGCATTTTGTAGCTGAGAATTTGCTCTAGCAAACTGTGTTATTGAGCTCTTTGCAATGATTGCCGTTTCCATGGAAATTAATAGGAGGCATTACTTCTGGAGCAACCTAAGTAGCTGAGCAAAAGCAAAAGTTGCACAGGAATCTACTGTTGTAGGTTCTAAAAACTGATGGACAGGGTTTCCAAGATAAGGAAGGGTACACCGGGATGATCTCAAGGAATTCATAACGCATATTAAAGTTTTGTTTGAAAAGTACAAGGTATATCTTTCATGCTGATATTCAGCCATTGCCTTTGCAGCATATGTAAGTCATTAACAAATTTCATTTTTTTTTTTTTACAAAATGCCTATACTCGCATTGTCTTAGCAATTATAACTCCCTTGCATTTTATTTGAATGTGTTTTAAAATGTAAGACTGGATCTCAGCAGATCTCATTGGGCTAACTCTGGATAAAAATAGTACAGTCAAAATTACTTATTCAATGAGTTAAACTCATGCCACTTCAGAAATTCATTTGACTGCATTTTTCAACTTACAATGAAGACAAGACGAAAACAAAGGATTCTGATAAAAAATATCTAATACTATTTTTTCTCTTGTATTCTGTTGAATTTACTACCTGGGCTTACGACCCTACATTAATCCATCAAATGGAGACCCAGGCAGCTACTTTGTGCCATTCACTGTAAACATGAATTCAGCGTTACAGAAGTACTCTCCAGATATAGAGCTATCAGTGACTTCAGACTTGATCTTTCTGCTAGATACCTCATAAAAGAAAAGGTGAATTGAGTGGGTGAAGTCAACTACGGAAGAAAAAGAAAAGGGGCACACTTGAGACCTTTTAAATTATCCAAGCAGGATTAAAGAAAAAAATCTATCTTGAAAAAATGTTATAAGCAGAATTAGATTTTTTTTTTAATAAAGGAGATCTTTGTCTACTTTAGTTTTTATACTAGTTCCCATGAGGGTGGTCCCTAAACACAATAGGGAACAGCAAAATGAAAGCTGGAAGAAACTCACATTCCTCTGTGAAACTCAGAGATATATTTCATGAACGAAAAAGGACAGAACTCAGGGAGGTGAAATTGCTCAGCTTGAAGGAAGAACAAAAACAGTGGCACAGCATCAGTTTATCTTTATATACTGACAGTACTCACAGGCAGAAATCAAGGGAAGGCAGGGCTTCCTTGCAGAGATAAAAGGAGCTGCTGACGGTAGGGAATGATCAGTAAAAGGATGCCCTCACTGGTTCCAAGAGAAATGGATCTGAGCTGGTACACGTCCTTGTGCAGCAACACGTACCAATTCAGTGCAAATAAACTACTAGCAGGAGTATGAAAATTGCATCCAGATCTCTCTCTGCTAATTCCTAAATATATACAATGTCACTTCTCAAGGGAGTTCATTGCAAGCAAGAAAATCCTAAAAGCTGAGAATTCAATCCTGGTGTCAATGGTGTGATAGCACAAGTAGAGACTTCTGATTTACGATTAGTGAGCACTGTAAGCATGATAGAAAATGGGAAATAAGATAGGAGTTTTATCTAATATCAGATGTTGTCACATCCGTCAGGCAGCTGCAGCCTGCTGGGAAACCCATCACCCACTTCAGTTCTAAGAGCCCATGCAGTATAATAGAAAGTCTATAAAAATATGTCCTGTGAGAAAGTAGTGTGACCAGTTGAGTTACTTAACTCTGAGAAGAGTAAGGAGCACACGTCAGTAGTCTTCAAATATGTAACGGTTGTGCTGTATGTATAGGGCAGCCGGGACAAGAAATGATGGTAATATGCTTCAGCTACAGAAAATTAGTCCAGAATAAAAGCAAAAAAAAATTCAAACAAAGAAAATGTTATATACTGGCATAAGGGGACGGTACAATTTCTGACACAGGAAGTTTTTAAGGACAGTTAGGCTAAGTCTTCTCCACTTCAAAATATTAACTCCTAGTCAATCATGTATAGAATTTTTTGTCATAATTGCTATTTCACTGTCAGACATCAACTGAATTGCATGATCTCAAAGGCCAGTCAGGTCTGTGAGTTAGGCAAATCTATGCATGAGCCAAAAGTTATGACAGCTAAATGAAATGCTGAAACAATCACCCACAGCACAGCAGTAACTAGGACTGTTCCTGCATCAAGTAGGAGTTACAAATTTGGATGCCAGTTTTACATAGGTAAACCAGAAAATACTCCTGGGTGCTAATATTCAATCTTCCTTATTATCAAACATTTAGAAGGATTTCTGAACAGCTTTGATCATAGTTCATCAGTAAACAAAATATTGAGGTTGCATGAATTGTATCATATGAAATTGTGCTGTAACAGAGCCACTGGCACAGGCTGCCCTGAGGAGTTGTGGATGCCCCATCCCTGGAGGTGCTCAAGGCCAGGCTGGATGGTGCCCTGAGCAGCCTGATCTGGTGGGAGGCAACCAGCCCATGGCAGGGGAGTTAGAGCTTGACCTCTTTGAGGTCCTTTCCAACCTAAGCTGTTCTATGATTCTGCAATTCTATATTATCAACAAGTCAATAGAACATTTATTCTCAGCAAGTCAATATCACTTCTAGGAGGTACCATCTTGGCAGCCAAAGTAAATTTCTGCTGCAACATATTTAAAACTATTAAGTTATCAAACATAAATACAAACAGTCCTGTGAATCCTACAAACATCTACCTCTCAACAGTCTTACATGGATCTGAAAATGATTTGGGGATAGTGAGTTTCACTGCAAAATGTGTTGCTTTTTGAAGAAATTACCCACAAGGCAAGAAATCCTTCAAGTTGTGTTGTGTTATGCTTCCAGTTGATTTTGTGACAGACAAAGAGAGCAGGAACTTCTATCTTATTTTTAAACATATTTTCAGTAATACTCTATTCACTAAGTCACATTCTTCCCATGAAATCTATTTTCTTCCTACTTACATAGGATATGGCTTTATCCCCAGAAAACCACTTAATTATTCTTATTGATTATCCAAATGCAGTCAAATTTTGAAATAAGAAAACCTTGTGGGAAATATATTTAGTCTTCTATTAGATCTTTGTTCTGTCTTGTTCCAAGACCCCTTAACCAAAAAGTTCTTTTATAATTTACCATCTGACATTCATTGATAGCAATGAATAGAAAACCATCTCTTTCAAATTCTTTATTTCAAAGGAACTTGGATCAAAGAGCTCCAGCTACTGTACAAACACAAAATCAAGTATGGCCCCAGAGAACCTGTGACAGTCAGTCTACAAGACTCAGATGCTGGGTCCTCAGAGCTGGCTCAACTTAACTTTATTACATAGATTTGTGGGCAGTTGTGGTGTCAACTGATTGCTAATATCCACAGTTCAGCATAATCTAATCTATCTTCTAATGGAAGGTTAGCTACAATTTGTAGTGCAGAGTAAGCAAATCTGCTTGCTATAGCCATCAATAATTTGTGAATCCTTTGAAATTCTCATACAAAGGAAATCTTAAATAAAAGGTTACCAACTTTTCTATTAAAGAACATCAAAAAACGCTGCAGAGAGATCAGTTTCCTAAGGTGTTAAACAAGCACATAGGCACAGTTTCTGCATCCGAACTTTGTCACTTATGTAGATTGTAAAAACATTTTTCAATCTCCGTTTCCTAAAGAGAGAGCTGGGGTCCTCTTCTGTTGTACCCACTGCAATAGTCTAGTGCCTAAAAAGTAGACAAGGTCAGGCTAGACAGCCAGGTCTTTTCAAAGAGACATTTAAATCTTCAGATTTACAGGTGTGCTCCCTAAAGGGGGAGGAGCAAAAGATTTGATTTCTATTCCTAATGTTGAGCATTTTATCCAATCTCAATTAAATGCAAAGTACTCAAATACATAAGAGTAAAGCAAAATACAGGATTTTCCTCATTTTCCATTCAATCTTGTTTGATCTTTGTCTTGTGATCTTTGCATTCTTTACTCAGCTTCCACTGAAAGCATCAAAATCTTCCTTTTGTCCTGCCCTTCCATCACCATCTGCTAGTCTAGTGATTGGGACATTCCCCTGAAGAAATATGGCTTTAATTCCATTTGGTTTCATGATGGGCACCTGAGCCCATTTCTCACTTTTTTTGGTAAGAACTGCAACCCAGAGCTGCCAGCAGCAATGATCTGGGCAGCACAGTACCAGATTTACTAACAAATGGCTGCTGAACTTGGAACAGGGGGAACCTGCTGCTTCTGGACCTGATCATATTGACAGGTCCTCTCTAAAAAGTAGATGTTATGCAAATCAGGGTCGCTTGTAACACCAGTTTCCCTTGTGATGCACTTTTGAATGAAAATGACTATGACTGATGTATACAGTACTCAAACTCAGTGCTTCTCCAGTGATACAATGCATGGTCTGAGCATACGAGATAAAACAGGACACTTTGGGGGACCCACTTTCTCTGATTTGTGTTGAAATTTGGCATCTGTGGTGCTCACACTAGAGCATCTAAGATCATGTCTGTGTTTCTCTCCTTAGATGCTGAATTACCACTAGATGATCCGGTCCTGTCTCTAGCCACTCGTCAATGTTAAGTGCTGGCCCTGTTACACCAAACTAGAAGTGTTTTTCCAGTGCTCTTATTAAGTGTCTCTCTTCTTTCACTAAGATACCAGCCAAAAGTTTATTTAAATTAGATGACATTGAGGCAAACGTAATGACACGCAATGCTCACACCACATCACTACACCCACGTCTTTGAGCCTCAACTGTGAAGCCAAGCCTTAGCTGTAAAGCTAAGCAGATTTATTCTAAGTTTACTGTATATCCTTCATTCCAAACACTAACAACACAGAGTTGTGTAAAAGTCCCATATGCTACTGACAGTTAATTTGTGTTTGTATTTTTCACAGAGTAGAGAGAGAGAAAGGTAATCTTTAGATCACTGAATGCAGTACTGTGGACTTGATGATCCTCAGAGGTCCCTTCCAACTCCTACAAATCTGTGTTGCCATAAATCTTCCCTGCTCTCAAATTTTACTGCTCTCCAACAATCTTCAGTTGCCAAACACTCTGACACAAGTATTTTAAAATAGCCATATCTCAAAACCAAAAAAGAAAAAAATCAGATCTTTGTGAACAGTTAGTTGCTGCTGGATCCCCTACTAAAATATAGATAAGTGACTTTGCATCAGGTAAATGTTCTGTTTTACTCCAAATGACATTCGGATACATATTTCAGATGGTTTCATTTTTATTTAGATAACTGAAATTCAATAAGCAGTATGAAATCTGAGATTAGCATATTTCTTACAATGTCTAGATGAAATAGCATAGATTTGCTATAAAAAACTTTTTAAGGTGAAGCTCACAGGTGCTTTTGAATTCTTTTGGAAAATAAAATATTTTATGAAAAGATCACTTAGCTTTCAATATGAGATATGTTTTCATAAGAAGCATAAGAATTTATTGTTTATTCCTCAAAAGCTGCCCTGAATATCATAAGAGGGTACTTATGGGTGGTCTGGAGTACAGAGATAGCAGAAATAGAACCCTAGTAGACTCGTACTCACATTGTACCAATGTCCAAGTCTCTGAATTGCAAGCATTCAGTTTTGCAAATGTGTTTCCTTGTCTTTTACTGTAAATGACTCAAAATAAATTATTCTATTAAGAGCTAAATGGCAAATTAATTTAAATTAGCTCTATGGTCAAACTTGCTTGCATTCTGTGTATTAGTGCTACCAGGGCATGGTGGAGCTAATTAAACCATAATTCAGCCATATATAAACTGGTAAAAGAAAGCATATCCTTGAAAGATATCAGTAAGTTTTATGTCTTATGTATACATAAATGTCTTCAGTCAATATCAAAGACTCAAACCTATTACAGCATTCGAAATATAACTATCAAGCCTTTTTTTTCCAGTTCAGAGAAGGCTTCTTTTGTGAGACTTTTTATTTGTTTGTTTGTTGACGAGCAGTACTCTGAGATGTTGAAAGTAAAATAATCACATAGATAAATCGTTAGTCCTGCTGCACTTCTCAGTCAAACTACTTACATTGTTAACTGCAAGAGAAGACGCTAAAGATGAGAAAATGCAAGGAAAGTTTAGAAAGTGCAGCATCATTTCTGTGGTAAGTAGCAATATAAGGAGGAGTTATGGACATTTTTCCCAATATATCCTGGAAGGTGAAATTAAAAACTGATTGTTCTACATAAAAAAACAAAAATGTAAATGATCTTTTTTTTTTAAGGATTTAAAACCAAAGATCCCACTGGTAAACTGGAGCTATTACATCAAATTTGATTTATGTACACATGACTTAGGTGAAAACATTCATATTTCTGGAATTATTGACATCACAGTCAATGGTCCAGTTTACCAAGAAGTACACTATAGTTCGTCTACAAGAAGAAGATAAAAATCTTGGTAGTACTGAAGAGAAAGCAGAAAGATATCAGGAAGAGCCTGGAACTGCAAGACTCTGAGAATTAGTGGGAATATGGAGACCCCTCCAGGTGTCCTTCCAGTATATTAAAAATAGGCACATGAATATAGTGCACATTAAAATAACCTTCCAAATTCAGATTTGTTTTGTATTACAACTTAGCTATCCATAGCACCAGAAAACTAACTCTCTAATCAGAAATTTTGTTCATGTTAATCTTTGAGATTCTCTCTTGAAAGGACATTTCAACACTCTGTGTTGAAATTACTTAAGGTTCTGCTTCATCTTAAGCATATGCCTAAGTCTTGATAAAAACTAGACAGATTTAGATGTGAGCATAACTCATTGTTACACTGATATAGACTTAATGAACCACAAGACTTACCTAACATGGATTGGGTCGACAGAAAGACCTATGTTGATTGAAATGGTTTGTAGGTCAGGTTCTAGATGCATCGTGATTTTTTTCTTTTCACTTTTTATAGTCACTGCAGTACATTTTCATTTTGCCAAATGTGTTTTATGTGCTTCCCTGCTGAATGGGTACTTTAATTCAGAATAACCTCCTACCCTCTCTTTTTGCCGGCAAAGTCTCTCAGTACACCAGCACGGGACTGAAAATGTTAAATTCCTGTCAAGAAATTGAAACTTACTATCAGTTTGGGATGAAGCTGCTTTTCAGCAGACTCCAGAATTTACTGCTGCAGGTACAGACTGAATATTTTATTCTGTTCCTCTCTTTAAACCAACATGGTTGACATGATTAAAGAGGCATGGAATTGCTTGACTTTATAAGGTAGGTACTTACTGTATACTTAACTGTGTATTTACATATGCACTAATCTATAATGTGTCTGTGATAAAAAAAAAAAGTGTTTTTATGAAGGCTACAAACACTGAAAAGTAGTTTTTATTTTAATAGTAGCTTAAAACAAACAAAACAAACCCCTATTATATTGTATTTCCATACCTCCTACATTTCATAGTGTAGGTCAACAGTAATTCCACAGCAGAAGTACAGGTCCAAGGCCAAAAGGTCTTAAAATTACTGGACCGTTTTCCCTACTGAACTGGTTTCGGGTGAAGTTCTCAGTGCTGAATGTGCAATTGAATTCTGCACTGCAGAGGAACAATTTGCATCCATGGACAGATTGAAAAAGAATGTTTTGGCTTGAGTTTCTAATTAGTTCTCCTTGGGTCAAATTTGTTCTCAGTTGCACTGGTCATCAATTTCACTATTCTCTATACTGGGGGAAGTGAAAGAGGAAATCTGCTCTCCTAATCTGTCCTCATTTTCATACTTTATTGACAAATAACCTGCAACAATCTAGATGTTATCGAGCTTCCCCTGCCTGTGATTTCCTGAGTTTTATTAGTAGCACTTTTTTGTAGGAGTAGATTTGATTTCTTTCAGCCTAAGTCTACCACTCTGAAATTCTAGGAGAGAAGGAAATCCCCTCAGAAGCAGTTGTTAGTTGTTCTTCTATGATGCTGAGTTCCCACAGCGATTTGAGAACATATTTTCATCTTAGCCTTGCAACTCTACAGCTCCTTGGCATTGAGAAATATAGCAGGCTTCTACTAGACCTCTGCAACACTGAAACTTGCAGTGTGATTTAAGAACAGTTTTCATTTTAGACCTGCAGACTTAATACTCACAGGAATTAGGAAATATGGCAGGCCTAGCAGTATGTCTGCAGCTCCAGCTCCCAGAGTTATTTCTGTTTTATTTGTTTGTTTTAGAGAAGCTTTTAATTTCTACTCTTCATGCAGTTAAGATTTCCAAAAATATCAAGCACACAAACTTCCATTAAATGCTTGCATATTCATATTTAGCCTAGTGACAGAATTAGAGCTTCCATTCTAATTCCAGGGTGTGGAGATTTACAGGCCATCAGAATAGAAAATAAAAAATCATTTTTCAAAAAATAATGTGGTAAGTGGATCGTGGCATCCACAGGCAAGGAAAGGAATGGAGAGAAATTGTCACTGGTGAGAAACTTGATGTGGTTACAAAAGAAGGGAAAACACAAGTCAGAAAGAATCAGAGGAAGTAAATAGTACGATTTCTATATGTTTAGGATCTGATAAACTCTTGGGCTGGACAGTGCTTTACCACTGAAGGCAGTGAGGAAAATATTCACCACTCCAGTTCAAATAGAAACACAAGGATGTGTTTGGCTATATTTTCAACTAAAGCATAGAAGTCAGACACTTGCATAGAACAGAGGAGGAAAGGCCAGACCAGAAAGGAAAATTGACCACCAGCTGTAGGCCCATGAAACTCCAGGAATCCCAGGTACATTAGCACTGAAATTAGAGCTTCAGGTCTGCAACAAACTCTGGGATGTTTGCTGGTGCACCCTGCACTCAAGCCTCAACCAGAACTCAAACTAAGGAGATACGAGTCTACTAGCAATCTTGACAGCCACCACACTAGAAGGTCTGCCTCTATTTAAATCTTCTGTTTTCCATCACCATACAATAATTTTCTTTTAATTGTTCATTCATGCCACTTTTATTTGAAACACTTTCTATTAGCCATGGCTTCAAAGCACAGAGGAATTCATATCTCAACAAAGAGACATGAAGAGAGTCTGTTGACACTTATGTATTTTCTGACCCTGCATCTGGATCATAGTTAAACAGGAAAACTATGGATTCTTTGTTTTCAAATACATGATATGAGTCTATATCCTTGAACCTACAATAACAGAATCATGGACTGGAAGGCACCTTTGGAGGCCACTCACTGCAAAATCCTGGATCAAAGTAGGGTCTGCTTTATAGATCAGGCTGTTTAGGCTGTTTAGGGCCCTGTCCGGTAAGGTTCAAACTTTCCAAGGACATACAACCCACAACATTTCTGAGCAACCTCAGCTACAATTTGACTACTCTCACTGTGGAAAATATCTTTGTAATCTAATCTGAATTTTCTATTCTGTTGACTGTATAAAAGTCTGATTCTGTCTTCCCCCAAAAGAAACACTCATTATAAAGTTGAAGACAGCAATTAAACATCCCTTCCATATTCTATACTGAATGCATCTAAGCCCCTTAGTCTCCTCTCACATGCCATATGTTCTCATCTCCGAACTATCTTGGTTGTCATTCTTCTGGATTCCCTGCAGTTTGTCAGCATCTTTCCTGTACTGCTGAGCCCCAAATCATACACCAGGTATGTCCAACCCAAGGCCCATGGGCTGTATGAGGTCCAGCATGGCTCACAATGTGGCCCTCTCCATGCCTTGTATTATGAAGGAGGCAGCTCTTCACCATGGTATGGCCCCGGGAACGCACCCATCACTCAGCAACAACCAAACTGACTGAAACTAGGGCACGGAGAGGACAATCCTGTGCAGTGTTGACTCAAGCGATGGCAAATAGTTGTATGCATTTATTTTGATACATTGGCTAAACACAGTGCTTTGAACAGTGAAGAATATGCAGCTGTGCTTTCCATTTTGATAAAGGAGTTTGAGAATAGATATCAAGATTGCAAAAAAAATCATCGATGTTTGCAACACCATTTTCAATTGATATATATATATATGTATATAACCTGCAAATTTTCAAATGAATGTATAGAGTTGCAAACAGATATTCAACTCAAAAACCTGATCATATTTCTTTACCACTTTCAAAAGACCTGAGAAAAAATATCCTTTGTTTCACAGCCACGCCTTATTCATACCATTGCTTTTTGGCAGTACGCACATTTGTGAACAATTGTCAAGGATGAAGTACAGGAAGAGTAAAATTTCATTAAAAATCTCTGATGAACACCTTGAGAGTTCACTATAATTGCAATCACTTTCATTGTACAAGAGTGATGCATTCGTTTCACAAAAACAAAGTAAAGTATCCCACTAGCTTTGTGTTTTTATTCCTTTTTTTTAATGTTTTAAGAAAAATAGTAAAAATTAAAATGCTTTGTTACTTATATAGTAGCAATATTGTATATTTTATGAAGACTATTCTGAATGTAATGCCTTCTGTTTTATTATGTTGGCCTATGACGCCAGAAGTGCATGTTGGTTGCATGGCAGTATAGGTTGAACCTTCCCACCAACATTCCATTACATTTTGTTTCCACACAACAGATGGCAGCATTGATGCTTACTGAATGTTTATTGAGACTAAGTAGTGGAAATGAGTACAATGAGGTGGTGGGTGGTGCATTTCAGCAGTGACAGTAGGTCACTTCCACTGGTGCAGATTTTTATGAGCTCGGCATACAAGCTCATGTTGATTTCTGATGAAAATGCATAGCTAATCGTAGTGACTACGTTTTGTAACTGAGAATTTGCTCTATCAAGTAGTGTTATTGCACTCGTTGTATCTGTTGTTGTTACCCTGGAAATAAATAGGAGGCACTACTTTCAGAGTAACTGATGTATGTGCAGCCCAAGACAATTCCTCATTATAAATACCTCTAAATACATTCCAGGAATGACAAAAGGTTGGACTTCCACAAAAGAAAAAATGCTCCACATGTGTTCTTTCCAATGCCAAATTAAGGAATAATCACTTCCCTCAACTTGCTGGCTACACTCTTATTACTGCAGCCGGGTATGTACTTAGCCCTTATGGCTGCAAAGGCATGCTATGGAACAAGATGGATTCATGTCCGCCTGTTGAGTGCTGGAATCTTAAGGCCATTTTCTACAAAGATGCTGTCTAGTCAGTGAGCCCACTGCTTGTGTTTTTGCATGGGTTTGTTCTACATGAAATGTAGAAATTGTTGTTGTTGTTGTTAAAATTTCCATCATTTGTGGAAAATCATTTTTCTAGAACACTGACAACCCTTTAAAAAGCAGGCCTGCCATCCAGCAAGCTTATTATTTACCCAGATTGAATTTGTTTTAGGTGTACTCCATTTCAGTTTCCAAGACATTAATGATATGAAAACACATCAACTCAATATCGACTCCACTGGAATGTCACTTATGATTGGATACCAATGGGACTTAAAACCAATTCCTACTCTTTTAGCTTGGTAAAACAATTTTTTTTACCACAGTTTTTGTTCAACACATCCGGTATATGGACTAAATTTGATCAGCTGAATATAGTAAAAGTATGGACAACCAAGCTAAAATCAAGTAAATGACATTCACTGATTTCCTGTCATCTGCACAGTCAACTGTTACATTGTAGAAGGCACAACCTGCCTTTGGTCAAGCCATGCTGAATGTTCATAGTCACTTTGCTGTCCTTCATGTTCCTGGATCTTCCAGGAAAATTTGGTCAGTAACATTCACAGGGGCTAAAGTAAGACTCATAGTTTCCTAGAACTTTCTTTTTGTCTTTTTTGATAATTGGTAGCACATTTACCTTTTTCCGGTTGTTATAAATCTGCTTTGACTACTTTAACCACTACAAGATGATAGAGAGTGACCTTGTAATGACATTGGTCTGCTCCCTCAGCATTCTTGGATGCACCTCATCTGGTTCAATTATCTGATTAATTGGAAGTCCTGAACTAGGACAGGCAGACTAATATCAGGTTGACATTTTCCTCAGTAGACCCACATCTATAAATTTAGCATGTGACCTCAGCCTTCACCACATTGCTCTTCCTGAGCTGTATCTATTCCACCCTATTAATATGCTTCAATTTCTGTTCTTCTAGTTGTTTACATTTCTTCAAAATTGCCATTACGTGACCGCTTGTTTAGAGGTAGGATTACTTACCAGGCTCAGAAATGTGCAACTCATCTAAAAATGTGACTGAAAATTTCTGTATTCCCTTTCCACATTATAGCAAAGCTGCACGCTTGCAAATAAGATAAACCACAGCAAAAACTCTTTCCCCTTCCTAGTCATATGGCTATGCCCTTTGTTGTCCTCTGAGGCTCAAAAACACCATCTCATCTGCAGTTCACTAAGCCATTAAACTTCACAATTAGTGAGGCTCTGATTCTTTCCTTCCTTTCATTTATTTTAACTGTTAATGCCACACCACAAATACACTTGCATTAGAGCTAAGTTTATTCACTCAACTGAAAAATCAATGTGTTCATATCTAATTGACAAGCGTAATTTGAATAATCATATATATCTAGTAATTTCCCTTTTTATATAGTACTTTCCACACCTGAATCTCAGCTTATTCCAGAAAAAAAATCACTATCATCATCTTTACCTTTCAGATAGATATCATGAGCAATAGATACTTAATCAAGTACACCAGCAGGCCAGAAGAGGAGTGAGAATGGTAGCACAGCTCAACTAAATACTCCGTTAAGTGCTGTTTCCCTTGATTGCCTTAAAGTAATTCTCCCAAAAACTTCTTCAAGGCATATAAGAACTTTTGACTTCGAATTCATAATCCAGATACTGTGAAGCATATGGACTTCAGTCCTTCTACATCAATTGCTAAAACTGATATTTGAAAGCTATTTGGGACAGAGTATCTCTATTCCTACTATTTCCAAAGCATCTAGATAATCACTAGGCATTATGCAATGAACTGGATGTGATAGGAGTAATGACTTCCTTGAAAGTTGTTCTTCCATTATCAGTGACAATCAGAATCAGGAAAAAAAAAAAGAGCATGGAACAAAACATTAACCAACGAATAAGTATTGTTATTGTAACTACAGTAGTCAAAAATATCAGTTATTTTTATTACTGAAAGTTTTCCTTTTCTGTTAGAGTAGGGAATATACAAAGCAAATTAACTTTAATTTACACTACATTGCACTTCATACTGTAGAAATATGTTCTGTGATTTCCACTGAAGTCACTCTGCAGTCATCTGTCAACTATAGAGGTAGGTAATCAACACACCAAGAAAACCATCTGATTTTAAGTGTGAGCAATGGCTTTGTGAAGTCCACATCTTTTTCTTGTGATTGGACAGTCATGTACCAGTAGAGTGACACACAGGAGATGAATACAAATATTATTTAGAACACTGTCTACCTATAATTTTAGGATAGGATAAGAAGAATTGAAAGAGATAAGCCAATAAAATATTATCAGGCCCTGCTCTAGGCAGACACATGAAGTGGCAGGTGTTTTGTATTATTTGCAAAGCCCAGGAACAAGAATGGATTGAAATCTACCATCAGAGAAAGCTGAGAAATAAAATAAAAGGTATTGAAATTGAAAGCTTTATGCTACATTATTAACAATATTACAGCAGAATTAAGAATTCTAAGTCTTAAAGAATAAAAAGTAAAGTTCTGTCCATGCTGCCTTCTCATTTCTTGTATGGCAACATAAATTCCCATTTTGCACATTTCATTCTGTCTCAACTACATTTGTACCTCCTGTGGTACAAATCTGCTCAAGACCATTGATCCTTTATATACATCTTAAACACATATCACATCTTATACACATCTTAAACACATGCCTTATTTTATTCAAAATGTTTCTAAAAAACATAATCTTAACATTTTCAAGCTAAATAGGCTGGAAATAATAAATTAATATATACATACATATATTCATTTGTACAAAAACTGAGGGCATGTCTGAATGTTTCTCCTGAAGATATGGAGAGCTTCATGGTTTTTTTTCCTTTTTTTTTCCATTTTACTTAGTGTCTCATAAGCACAAATTTGACAGCTATGAAAATACATTCTACAAATTAGAGGTATTAAAGGCCACTCACTGGTCGGCTTGCCTGTCTCTTTATTTGACTGCTCATTCTCACTCATCTCATAATAACAGAGCATGTGAATTACTTTTGGAAGAGTTTATTGTGGAAGGTAATGAGACTATAAATCTGCAAGCTGTTTGCTAAGTTTTCTGGATGAAAAGGACTCAAACAACTGTCACTCTGACTATGCCACAGAAAAATGCCAAACCTTTGTCTTTCAGATTACATATCTGATTATGTCATAGATACTTGCCAATTTTATCTTAGTGATTATACAGCTGCAAATTTTATGTAACATTTTTAATGAGAAAACTTAATGATAAATTATGTCCAATTCCTACTTAATTTATATGCAACTTAAAAATTCTCTCTTACTAGTTAGCAATAGTAATTTTTCTTTTAAATAAAACTGCCTTTGATGAGAGTTTCATTTAGGTATTTTTTTTACTTAGATTTTTTCCTTTACATTTTTACTTACATTAGATTAAAATCATTGTATTCCCTGTGCCAAAATAATCCTTTAAAAAGAAAACAGATCATTTTTTTCACCTTTCTAAATTATTTTAAATTTATAAGAGCTTTATTTGCTCCACTGAAAATGCAGCTTCTTCAGAAAGAATGATGTTTTTCTGTAGTTCAGAAAGAGATCCTTCTTCTTGGATGTCAGTTTTTCCTCCAGTGTAGGTGGGCTTCATAACTTTATTGCACGTCGGTTCTCCAAAAGTAATGCCTCCTATTTATTTCCACGGAAACTACAATAGGTAGAGCACAATAGGCTATTTGATAGAGCTACAAAACACAGTTTCTGAACATAGTCACCATCACTAGCTGTGCATTTTCACAAGTGATAAACAAGAGCCTGCATGCCACATCCATTAAAATCTGGACCAGTGGAGGTGACCCACCATTTCACAGCTGCCATGATGGTGTCATTGATGAAATGCACCACCCACAGCCTCACTGTGCTAACATCCACTGCTTGGTTTCCATAATTGTTCAGCAAGCCATCTATCTCTTACCAAATTAACGTTTAGTACTATTGTCAATCCTTACATAAGCATTAATGGTTCAGGATCTGCATAACGTTTCTCCATTCTTGCAGTTGGTATCTCAGGACACTTAGTGAACTGTGCACCACAGATGTCAGTCCAGACAAGGAGTATAGTGTCAGAACTGTCCTGTAGTATTTCAGATCACTCAAATTCTGGTAGGAGTTACTTTTTTTTACACGTTGCAAAGGTATCACGGAAGTAATCAGCCCACAGGGACCCAATTCATTTAAGAGTAAGGTTTCAATCTAAGGTGCTGTCATATACGTGAAGGATCTTCTTAATTTCACCTTCAAAAACACTTCAACTCAAGATCTGTCTAGGTCAGAAAGAAGGAAATAATCTTATTTTTTGTTCTGACCTCATTTGCCCTCCTTGTCTTTTGCCTGACGACACAACCGGGCTTCCAGTAAGGTGTCAATTCCATTTCACTGAAGAGGCCAAGGGCTGAAAACAAAGTCCTGACTAACTTCTCACCTTTGGTTGTCCCTTCCAGATTTGTGCTGTTACACAATGGATAGGAGGATGAAGATCATCTACTGTCTTAGTGCATCTCACTCTGCAGATAAAGAAATAATCTTGTTTTTCTGTACTAGCATACTGAATTAACTTCAGAGTAGTGTAAAACAAACTTCTGAATACAACCTTTCAATGATGTGTGCGCACATATATTATTCTGAAAGTCATATATTTGATGTTAAAGTGCAACTTAAATATGTAACCTGCAGAAGGAAGAACATGATCTGATTTGAGGTGATTAATCAGTTATGTACACTTCATGGAGCGTAGCATAATAATCAGTGATAAAAGGAGGATGGGGAGAGAGGAAGGACCTTCTGGCTTCAGTTGTCTCCAGTTAAAGAAAGCATATCTATTAATTCTGTCTACTGTTCTAGTCATCACACAGATAAAACAGAACATTATCACTGAAACTTTTTTCCAACTTTCTTCCTCTACATATTTAATATTACACCTCAGTGTTAAGTCAGTAGATTCTAAATTAATTAAAATGAGTTGTTTAAAACCAGATGAAATAAATCCGCACTTAATAGATAGTCCTTACAGCTGCTGCTAGTGACATTGACATGCCTATTCTCAGGGATGCTATTAGCATGATCCCATATAAGCACTTTTTCATTTTTGAAAGGACATATATAGCACTGAGTCGAGATACTTTAAAAATATTCACAGACATCCAGTAAGCACATTTAACAATGATGTTTCACTTCCTTGCAGTCTCAGCAATTCATGATGTTAATTTACTTTTCAGGAATAAAAAGTTAGAGAGCATTCTGTGATTGTAGGTTACTTAATGGTTGTGGCAATGCACACAAATGGAAATGGCAATATTTGAAGTAGTCAGTATGTACTGTACTGACCACCAGAGACATATACAAGTACAAAGAGAAATAAGTTGTTTCTGGAAGAACGACAGAGCTTACCTGATCCCTCTTCTGTATCCCTTCCACACTGCGGGACTACTCAGAACAGATCACAAGATAGAGCTTGGATGTGCACAAATGGATCATGAGGAGCTGCACAACAACAGCAATCTCAGATGTGGTTCAGACTCAGTTTCAGTTGTAATTCCCAACAAAAGCCTCTAGACATAATCTGAATATTAGTCTTTAATAAAGAAAAGATTAACATCGATCGAAAGTCAAAATGGATGCAATACACAGTGCATGTGCATTTTGAGGTCTACAGAGGAAGGTGACCTTCTACTTGGATGTGTATTTCTGTAGATTGAAATATCCATGCAATTTATGACTTTATGCTTTCACTCTCTTTTTTTTCCATCTTCCTTCCAGATTTCACATGCAACCAAATGACAAAACATGAACTCTTTAAACTCAACTATATGCCCAGGAACACTTCAGTAACTCAGAAATTGTAATAGTTATATATTCAGCTAAAGTAAAAAAATGTGTTTTACAATGGCTGCTTTGACCCATTTCTGCTAATTAGGCTCTACTGGATTTACAGCTGGATTCCCCAGCTGGTAAGAATCAAAGAAGCCAACAGAAAGCAAAAAATAAATAAATATCAAAACTATCAAATTTTGTAATAAAGGTCAAAATTATCATTAGTCACACTTTTTCTCATATTATCCTGGAATAATATGGTGAAAAGATCTTATATTTTAGCTTTTACTCAAATATAATGGAGATATGATAATACTTGTATTATATGGAAGCTCATTCTTTCCTGTTACAGCAACTTTTGTGTAAACCTTTGATAGAGAGATTGAAGAAGCAATAGCAATCATGGTATGCTTGGAAGTTGTTATGGTGCTTCTTTCTTCCTTGATGAACAGCTGGTATAGCACTTTATGCCATTAAAATTGTTTAGTTAGTTTCTTAAATGCTGAAAGCAATTTTTGCAAGGAATTAATTGCCTCTCTAACAGCTTTAATGATTTTTACTTATTTTACATTTCAGAAATATTTTCACCAGCTATAGATTAAAGACCAGTTCTTATAATGTCAAAATTATGCACTGACAATGATAGGTCAGTAGAATTCTGCTCATTCAGCAAGACGAATTTCATTGCAATAGTTTTAGTTCCTATTCAAGGCATGCTTCTCTCTGCAGGCAAGAGAGTAATCAAGGTGGTACTGGAGAGGTAGTGGGGAGAGAATTCCAGCCCAACCATCTCGTTGAAGAAATTTATCTTTCTGAAGAGGAAGGACAGGATGATCAGCACAGTTTTTGTTATGGGATGAACCCATGAACAGTTCGTTAGCTGTGTTCTGCCACGATATATACCTGCTCTGAAAATGCTAGGGTGTGCTTTTCTGGGTCAGATAGAATCGCAGTTTTGACCAGCTCTATTTTAGAAGAAACTTCTGTCTCATGTTTGAAGGAGTGTAATGATAAACTCTCTCTCCATTCAGCACAGTTCTTGGCAAGTTCACAGCAGTCTTCAAGGTCTTCTTTTTTAATTATCTGAGCTGCAGGCAATGTTTCCCTGGGAACCAAGCTGCAAGAAACACCTGAGAAATGAGATAAAATACAGATAAACTAAAAGCAAAACTCATATATTGTTCCATAATTATTTGAATTACAGTACTGCAGGACTTATGAATTAACATTGTTAATACCCTCTTGTGAAACGTGCTGTTTGAATACATTTCCTCCTCCTGAATGCTTTAGGAATGCATTGTAAAAGACAGAAGATGGATTCGGACAGAAAGACATGGAAGAAGCACCTCAGCAGCAGTGATACCATCCTACTAACATCAATGATAGGACTACTAATTAGTCAGAGTTTTAGGAGACACAATAGCAAATAAATTCCTTTACAAAAAATTAAAAAGGAGCAAAAAAATAGCTTTGAAATACCACCTTCCTCAAGCACGATAGGTTTATTATTAGGTAATAAATTAAAGATGAAGAATAGCATTATAGAAAAACTTGAGACATCAGTTCAGTCTTAAACAGCAAATCACAGAATCACAGAATCACAGAAAGTACCTCAAGAGATCACTGAGTCCAACCCCCTTGCTAAAGCAGGTACCTTACAATAGGTCACACAGGTAGGCATCCTGACAGGTCTTGAATATCTCCAGAGAAGGAGACTCCATCACCTCTCTGAGCAACCTGTTCCAGAGCTCCATCACCCTTACTGTATAGAAATTCTTCTGCATGTTAGTGGACCCAGGTCCTTCTCCACAGAGCTCCTCTCCGCAGGTCATCCCCTAACCTGTACTGGTGCATGTGGTTATTACTCCCCAGGTGCAAGTCTCCACACTTGCTCTTGTTAAAACTCATCAGGTTCATCCTGCCCAACTCTCCAGACTATCTATCCAGGTCTTGTTGAATGGTAGCACAGCCTTTCAGTTTGTCAGCTACTCCTCCAAGCTTTGTATCATCAGCAAACTTGCTGAGGATGCTCTATCCTTTCACCCAGGTCACTGATGAAGATGTTGAACAAGACTGGACCCAGAACTGACCCCTGGGGAACGCTGCAAGTTACAGGCCTCCAACCAGACTGCACCTCAGATGACAACCCTCTGAGCTCTGTCAATCAGCCAGTTCTCAGTCTATCTTACCATCCACTCATGTATCCCACACTTTCTAAGTTTCATAGCAAGGATGTTGTGGGAGACGATGTCAAACAACTTGCTGAAGTCAAGGTACACAAAATCCACTGCACTGCCCCCATCTACCCGGCCAGGGATGACAAATCAGAGAAGATTAGTAGGAAAAGCTATTCCCTATGGAGTATCTGTGCAGGAGCAGGTCGGCAGTCCAGAATTAAAGACTTTAGTTTAAAGAACTCAAGCTTTTTGTAACAAAAGCTATTGTGAACTGGTTTCTGGCACAGAAAATATCCTCTGCTAAAAAAAAAACCCTAAAAGTATATTCAAAAGGTTTACTAGAAACAGCTGGGAGAGAAGAATTGAATTCTAATGGCAAATTCCACTAAATATATTGTGTAACCTTTCCTATAGTTTTCACATATTATTTTGTAATTGGATACCTTCTGTTAAATACATCTTCAGGATTTCATTGTACTACATAAACAAAATTCACTTGTCAGCAACTGTTTGAAGAAAGGAAGAACTTGTATTCATCAATACAGTCCGATTGAACAGTGAGAAATGGAGAGCAAAGTGCAATTTACCTTTAAGAAATCCAGACGTATCTCCCTAGATGTATAAGACACACCTAAATTCGAAATATAGTTAACAGAGAACTCGTTAGTACAGCCCTGGAATCTCTAGAGCATACGAGCTAACATGTACAGGAGTCATTTTTTTTCTCTGTAGGCAATTTAGATGATCTAGATCACTTTAGACTACTAATCTTAGAATAGTTAAGATGCTTCAACAGTCTGGCAAATATGGCATAGGAATCATGGTAGACACAGATCCTTGGGGATCTGGCTTGCTCTTGAGTTCAATGACACATCTAAGGTGTTTGCTTGATTGAAAATCATAGAGTCCTAGAATCATAGAATGGCTTGTTTTGGAAGGGACCTCAAGGATCATCAGGTTCTAACCTCCATGCCACAGGAAGGGTTGCCAGCTGCTAGATCAAGTACAAGATCAGGTTGTCCAGAGCCCCATCCAACCTGGCCTTGAGTGCCTCCAGGTGCAGGACATCCACACCTTCGCTGAGCAACCTGTTCCAGCACCTCACCACCCTCTCAGTGAACAAATAGTATCTCTCAAGGTGAAAAAATAAGCTCATAAAAGTGAAACCACAAGAAAAAAAAAAAAAAAAAAAAAAAAAAGATACCCTCCTTGAATTTCTTCTCCTGCTTTTTCTTTCCACCTTCAGCTGGACAAGGGTGAGTGTTTAAAAAATTCAAATTTGCAGCGTTAAAAGCAAAGCTATGGAATCAGTTCAGGAGAATTACTTCTGTACAATTACATGCTGTGCAGCCACTTGTGAAAGTGTAAAGTCAGCTTAAAGCAGAGAAATTGATATGTCACCATCTATTGATAGGGGCCTAATAGAAGGTAAAGGACAAAAATCAGATTTATGTAAATGTTACCATTATAATCCCAGATACAAAGTGAAACTGACATAACTTCATTTTTATTTTTTATTTTTATATTTATACCGGGTAAAATTCTTTTGTCTCATATGCCTCAGAAAGTCCAGTTAAAAATGACAAAAATTAGGTCATATCTTCAGATCAAATATCTATTGATTATTCAATTCTTTAAAAAATTATTAATTAACAGAGCTACACACAAAACTCATACTTTCTTTCCATCTCAGTGAATTTAATATCAAAGCAATTAGATTGCAGATTACTCTTTTTTGTTAATTTCTTCAGTGATGAAATATTTAATTTATACCTCCCAAATGATGTGCAGTTTATCTCTCCAGGATATTTTGACTTCTTTTCTCACCTTGAAGAGTATATTACTTTGTCATTCGCCCACTGAAACAAAGAGGAATATATGGCAGACCTATTACCACACACGTCATAACTATGTCCATTAATATACGATATTCTGCAATACTTTTTGCAATCAGCTCTCTGAAAGCATTGTTCTCCAGAGGGGTGAAATTCACCACAATGTGAATCAGCAGAGCAAGGTCTGGATGTTAATTTTGTTCCTATTTCATGACACTCATTTTCTCTGTTAGTTGAATATTCTCTTTTATCCAAAGAGTAAGAAAGATGTAGTTGCTAAAATTTCAGCACATTTATCTGTAATATTTAGTTTAAAGCTGTTCTGAGGAAAATGGATTATCTAGTTGTCCACTTAAGACCAAGGCAAGAAAAAACTATCATGACGTTATTAACAGCTGTTTGCCCAAATCACTCTTTAAAATCCCAAATGATGCAGATTCAGCAACTTCTAATAACATTCCTGCAGCCCATGGATACCCCTGTAGGAGCAGCCCTGGGCCAGAGCTGCACTCTGTGGAGAGGAGCCTGCGGTGGGGCAGGAGGGCTGGGGGAGCTGCCACCCATGGGGCTGTGCTGGAGCAGTGCCTGAAGGGTGGTCCCTGTGGGACACAGCTGTGTTGGAGCAGTGCTCGGAGAGCTGCGGCCTGGGGGAAGCCCACGCAGGATCAGTTGGGGAAGGACAGCATCTTGTGGGAGGGAGCCATGTGGAGCAGAGAGTGACCACAGAGGAGCAGCAGAGATGAAGCTCTATGAACTGACCACAGCCCCCATTGTCCATTCTTCTGTGCTGCTCGTGGGGTGAAGGTACGAGAGGGTGGGAGAGGGAAAGGCATTTGTAGTTTGATTTTAGTTCTCACTGCTCCAGATTGTTAGCAGTAAGCAATAAATTACATTTAGTATTCTTTATATTGAGTCTCTTTTGCCTGTGAAGGTAATTGCTGAGTGATCTCCCTGTCTTTATCTGAACTCTTCAGCACTTTTCCATTCCATATTCTCCCCATCTTCCTTTGAGGAGAGGGAGTGAACAAATAGTTGTGCTGGAGTTCAGTTGTCCATCAGAGCAAAATAACCGTAGGATATTACAGGTCCCTTCCAAACAAGCCATTCTGTGAGTCTGTGATTAGTTTGGTAATTATTATTATTAGAATCATAGAATGTTTGGGATTGAGAAGGTCCCTGCTGGACCCAGCTCCAGCAGGAACACCCAGAGCAGGGTGCCCTGGACCGTGTCCAGGCAGCTTTTGGAAACCTCCAAGAAGGAGATCTTCAACCTCTTGTGGGCAATCTGTGACAGTGCTCAGTCACCCACACGGTACAGGAGTGTCCGTGATGTTCAGGGATAACATCTTGTTTCCCATTTTCTACACATTGCCTCTTGTGGGCACTGCTGGAAAGAGTGTGGCCTCATCTTCCTTGTACCCTCCTATTGTTACAATCCCCCCATGACTCCTCCAGGCTGAAGAGATCCAGCTCTCTCTTCTTCTCCTAATAGGACAGATGCTCCAGTTAACTAATCATTGTGGTCCTGTCCAGTATGCCCAGGTTCTCTTGTACTGGGGGCCCCAGAACTGGACATAATACTCCAGGTACAGCCTCACCACTGCTAGGTAGAGAGAAAGCATTTAATTTCATTAACACTTAATTCAAACTGAGATACACTATATAAGATGATATTTTTCTCTAAAGCTGTCTTCTTAACAATACTTCTCTGTTTTATTACATTTCAGGGGAAAAAAAATAGCTAAAAATTTGCAGTTCTTGAATTATAAATTTAATAACTGTGTTCTCTTGTTTGTCATCCCAGTAAATAAAAATGTTGAAAAATACTGAGAAAAAAACATCCTAGGAACCATATAAAGTTTTATTCTATCCCAAGAAGTTAATTACAACTGCTTTTATCTGTTCACCTTAGTAGTTATATCTTTACTATGTTGCTCTAACTTGATGCTGATAATATAGTGTGAAATAGTATCTACAATGTAAAATGATACTTTAGATTGCACCTGTATGTAGATCTTGATTTGCCATTGCTACTTATTCTGAGACAGTCATTATCAGCTAGCTGTCCATTGGCAGCTGGACTATAGACAAAACTTAGGTAAAGTCCAAAAAATAATTCCTCTGTGTGCAGGCAATAAATATTCCTAATAGCTATTAGATTAATTTGGATTTGGATCAAGAAATAGAAGATAATGTCAGTTTCAAATCTTTCTACTTTAATTAACACTTCCCCTTCACACAAATCTGATACAGACATGCTGGTCTTGAACTATAATGTATATATGCAGAGCTGATACAACTGATCACCACTAAAAGTGAGATTTATATAAATTCTTTGCAACTGTTACTGAGTAGGTGGCATTAATTTGTCAGAAACATCTGAAATGTCCTTTTAAAAGCCAATCAAATATCCTTTTGATATGTCCATTTAATTAGAAGCTGAAAAATTTGATCCTTAAACCATTGTCAGGAGCATATTGCATGCAGGGATTGAAATTTATTTGATGGCTGCTCAATGTGTAGCTTCACTTCAAGGAACAAATCTACAGCACAGATAATTGGTGCCCTGCAGCTTTCCCCACTGAAAATCAATTGAATTTCCATTACATTTCAATTGTCTTGCAGTGGGAAACCTACAGGGTTTCGTTGGTTGGTGTTTTTTTATTACCTTCTGCACTAGAGAATAAAAGTTTTTAATGCTTTTCCCTAGGTAATCTACTAGCAACGTAAGAAAATAATCAATTCAAACAATCTGCTCTCCATGAAACTCCCTTCCCAAAAGTACGAGTAATCTCCTCCTATATTGTACTAATTTTCTCATACTTCTAAACCTGGTGTCAGTCACCATGGTCTGAAATTAGTTTTGCAATTGCTCTTCAACTACCACTTCAACTGTAAATATTTTTACAGAATCAGAGAATGGCTGAAGTTGAAAGGGACCTCTGGGTCCATCTGGTCCAATCCCTGCTCAAACTGGGACATCCAGAGCAGAGTGCCCAGCATCAAATCCAGGCAGCTTTTGAAGATCTCCAAGGAGCAGGTTCCACAGCTTCTCTGGTCATCCTGTGCCAGTGCCCACCAGTAAAGAACTGTCTCCTGATGTTCAGAGAGAATTACTTCTGCTCCAAGTTGTGCTCATTTCCTTTGTTCTGGCACTGGACACCACTGGATGGAGCCTGGCTCCCTCCTCTTTACATCCTCCCATTATAAAGGTCTCCCTGAGCCTCCTTTTTTTCCAGGCTGAGCAGTCCCAGCTGTCTCTGCCTCTGCTCATAGGAGAGGTTCTCCAGGCCCTTGATCATCTTTGCAGCCCTTCCTTGGAGTCTCTCCAGTATGTCCATGTCTCTCTTACAGGGCACACTGCTGACTTATATTCAACTTTGTGTCCACCAGGACACCCAAGTCCTTTCTGCAAAGATGCTTTCTAGCTGGATATGCCTTTGCTGCTAAGAAAGCTGCATTAGACAAAGTATTGTCAGTAGGCTGGGGGAAGTGATCCTTCCCCTCTACTCAGTATTGGTGAGGCCACACCTAGATTCCTGTGTGCAGTTCTGGGCCCACCAGTATGAGAGAGACCTGGACGTACTAGAGAGAGTCCAGTGGAGGGCCACCAAGACAATCAAGGGACTGGAGCAGTCTCCAATGCTTACTCCGATATTGTTACATGAGTTCAGAAAAGTCAGGAGAAAGGAAAGTATTATTTCAAGCTGTATTTAGGCGCCAGAGCAGAAGACTCACACAAAAGAAGTATATAATCTTGAAAGGAAAATTCCAAAAATGTGATTCTGAAACTTTTATTTAATGTTTACTCATTCAGTAAAGATTTGATCCAAAAATTCTTTCAGTTTCTATGAAATTCTTATTTTTTTTTCTAAAAAAGCATTTTTTTAACTTGTTCACTGATTAGGCTTATTATCTGATATGTCATTGAATGTTGATATTTTAGGAGAATACACACTTGCATTATTTACAATCTCTAAACAATTTTTTCATTTCAAACAACACAGAGTTGAGAAGCTAAAGATCTTATCAGCCCTTCTATGAAATGCTGCTCAAAAGTACATGGGTACGAACACCTACCAGCCTACCAATGATTTCCAATATAAAGAGACATTGTCTGTAACTCTAAAAACTTCACTTGATATTTTCACATTGAAAGCTGTTCTAAATGATTTTTCCTATGTGATGCTGAATATTTCAAACGAGCGTTTGCTTCCACAAACTTCAGATATGTGCCAAATTCCAAATTTAATTCACAAAGTGTAACCAATGACATACTAATGGATGGTACATTAATATAGCTATAGAAACAACATTACATTAATTAGAACTTTGTAAATGCTGCAATTAAGATATTCAGTGACAGCTGCCTTTCCTGTCCCTTAGCTTCACCAAGAAATCTCTCAGCACTACTTACTTTGGAATCGTCAGCTGTGCGGATGCAGGAAGAGCCATCTGTTGGCATTTTTTAAATGTTAACTGACAGAGGTTCCAAACAATTGCTTCTAACACTAAAAAAAATCTAAAATCTGAAGTATCATTATTTAAAAAAAAATTCTGAATCTGACTTTGGCAGAATTTCTGTCATTAGTGCTCAAAAACGTATGCATCTTTGGCTGCAGATCTGAGCAATTTACACTTTTAGCTTTACAGCTCCCAACCAAGGATCAGAATAATGTTATTGCTTTACCATATGCAGATAAGGTACTTTGATGTTTTATCCTTGGTCATACTAGTAAAGTGTTTTACCCATAGGAGATACAGGCATCTACTGAACGCCTACAGAGTTACTCTGTGGATACTTGTTCTTCCACTTGGTCAAGTTTTATATCTCCTTACATCTGGGACTTCCATGGGTTAAACTCAGAGATCATTTGGATATCAGTCTAACACTGTCCCTCTTTCTCCTGTATAAGTTTAATATCTCTTTAACCAGAGTATTCTTTTGGTTAGTAAAATAGGAAATGCAGAAAGTTACCAAAACCTTTGTATGTTATAATTTTTGCTTTCGTATTCTAATTTCTTACTGATATCAATGGACTTTTGCAAAAATACTTGCTTTTCTGCACATCACGCATCCCCTCAAATGTTGTAGTGAACCTGCTTTAGCAGGGGATTGGACTTGATGATCTCTAGATGTCCCTTCCTATGATTCTGTGATTCTGTGAAATCTAGCTCTCATACTCTGTTCATTTAGTTCCACCATTTCCTTGTGAATAACATTTCTCCTTCCTTGATGTTTACACCTTCCAAACAATCGCTGTTATCAGACCTGAAGAAATAATGAATTCAGTGAATTACACATTTTTCCTTGTGTCAGCAAGCAGATGGCAAAATTCTCAAACTCATTCATCATTTGAAATTATACTGGAAGAGCCTTCACTTTTGCTGTGTGGGTGCTACATGAATGACAGACATTCTGCACATCCAGATTATCAAGTAAGCTGAAGCTACAGTTAACTCCTGTGTTTCAGTTCACTAGTCATTGTCAGTACAAAAACATCAATTTTCTCCTGAAATCTTTTGTGGAGTAAACTAGATCTCCCCTAAGTAAAACCATGGTAGCTTTGGAATAGTTTATTTCAAGGACAGCTTGCAAAAGACAAGAATGGACAAGATGGCATCTGATTTCCTACACCCTACATAGGTCTCCATCAGTACTAACCAGGCTTTTCCTGCCAGCTCTTTTAACGAAAGTGCTGTAAAGTCACATTTGAGACAAAGCAGTCAGAACCATGCAAGAAAAACCACTGCTCTGGTGGACTGCAGCTCAGCTGTTGTGCCATTTCAGACACAGTAATGAAAACCAAAATGGCAAACAAAGTATTTATACTTTAGGGCCACAGGCAGCACATAAAATAACTCTAAGAAGACTCAAGGCTGTGTTACTTAAGGCAGACATGGCTGCAATCTTGTTCAGTTTACAGTTTCAGGCAGAGTGGATACAGCCCTTTGCACCACTTCACCTTGAGTGAAAGCATTAAATATCATAGTCATTAAGCCTCAAAGACAAGGATCTTTTCACTCATCCAGGGAAATATTCTGTTTAATTTGACAGTGTGGCTCCTCAGGTGGAACAAGAGCAACTTCCTCAGCTCTTCTGCTGACAGAAAGTAGCTGGGGCATGACTGAAAGCCTGGATAAAAGTCTACGCAATGATTTGGGCTTTCATTCTGCCAGAAAAAGAAGAATTAGGGCAAAGTTGTACATTCAAAGGTAACTTCTGAGTTAGTTAAGACTGTGCCCAAAGATTCAGTAAAGTCTTCAAGAAAATTAATAAAACACAAATAAATCACTATCAAATAATACTATTGAAAGATAACAGCTACTTTGCGGGTCTAGGCATATCACGTGTACCTCCATCCAAATCCAATATGGGATGTGCATTTTCTGGGACTAACTATCCTGCATCCCTTCCCAAAAACAGTATTTAAGCTCTTTTCCTGGGGAAATTTGAGAAATACTTCTTTCACTTATTTTAAACTGCCCGTCGTGCTCTATCTCACTTTTTAGCACAATCCCTTAAGAAGCAGAAAACACAAGCCTAATTCACTTCTTTCACTGAGGAGTTTGAAACTATTGAACTTACTTCAATAGAAGTTGTATATCTGTTGTAGATCGTGTAGGAGTTCAAGTATCATAAATATTTCTTTATTCAGTGACCTTTTAATGTCAAACATGGAAAAAATGTTAAAAAAGATAAAGAACTTGATCAAAGTATAAACCCTTCTCTAACAAAGGAGATACGCAACTACATTCATTCTCTTTGGCCTGATGAATCCTATAAAACAGTAGAGAATGGAATTGCTTCTGATATGTGTACATACTCCCTCTTTGTTGATTTGTATAGCTGCCCATTGCCAGCTGGTGATGTGGATTCACAACTGAAGCTGGGTTGAGAAAGAAAGCATTCTGATCCCTAAGCTAATGTGTTAAAATGGGACATCGTGTATTTTGTTTTGTTTTCATAAGTTAACCATGACTAAGAACACCTTTTCTTCAAAGCTTGACAGAACTTGGTCATTATGTGTATGTTTGCTTATACTTTCAGCACTGAGTCATCTATGGTCATGGTGAAACAGAACTCTGATTTTCTTCTAAACGTGCTGAAAAAGTTGATGCCCGTAGGCACCCGTGGTGAGATTAATCTAAGTTCTGCACCTGAGCTGCCTTTAAACTGATTAATAGTAATATTTAATGACAATTATCAGAGCTTGTGATTAAGCATGAATACAACAACTGTGAAAACTCCAGTCCCGATCATAAGAAAAATAATTGAATCCTCTTTTCCATTAACATGGAATGTGTCAATAGCATTGCATTTATAATACACAGCAATGCAAAAAATGTTTTAATCACCTCAGTGACCTCTTTTGAAGTCAGGGATTTAAGAATTCATTTTTAAAAAGTCCTAGAAATAAATCCTGTAACCTATGGTATGTATCTCTCGTTAGCAGCATTACAAATACACACAAAAGATGATCATCAAATTACATGCCTTAGCATCAAAATAGTAAATCAATAAACCACTGTGTTAAAAAGGGAGAAAATTCTTCAGTAAAATTTATGTCAAAGAATCAGCAATGTTTCCATCAAAACAAGCAATCAAATGAACATAACAAATATACCACAAGCTTTATGACCTTCCATTTACAACTGATTTATTCATGTTTAAAAATGGTTTCTTGCCATATAACTCCATTATGCCCTGAAAGGTATTGGTAAGTCAACAGTTCACAGTAGTAATAAAGGCAAAGATTTTATCTGTTTGAGAAACTTTTTCCGTAAGTTTTAACATAGTTTTTAAACTTTCATTTTTTAGACTTTCTGCCCTTTTACATTCTAAGTATCAGAAAAAGAAAATCAATGTCATTAATAAAAAATGTTTTTTTCCTGGTCAATAGCATAACAAGGAGACAGCAGTGTAATTTAATGGGAAAATTCAGCACCCAATCAATTAAAGGAATGCGGGAAAGTCTGAGCATAAATGTAAACTTATTAACACTAACACAATCTAATCATTAGATGTTGACGTGTTTGAGTATTTTTCTGCAGAATGGTTTGGGATTTAAGCTTGAAAAGCTTTATAAGCAGCAGAAAAACAATGTAGGAAACTTCTTTCCAATGAGAAGTTCTTCCATACAGAAGAAGGAAATACTTGTATGATGAGGTTTTCAGGTTTTTTATTTTCACACATTTTAATGATTTTCTTAGAGGTCTAAAACTCCCCACCCCATTTCCTTGCAGAAACTGATTATCTCGGAACTAAACCTGAAAATAATACTCTCTTCTAATTGTCCTCTTCTAACTTTCTTCGTCAGAGGAAACCCGAGGACACCAGCACTGATGAAAGAGATTAAATGTGTTCAGTTTGACTTTGCATAGCAACTGTTAGGGATTCCAGGTTTTACTGTTGGTATTAAACATATTCCAATGAAAAAAGGTGACAGAACATTGTCCTTGAGGGATTAATGGATAATTTCAGAATAATTATCCTTCCAATTCACAAGGGTGAAGGACAAAAGCATCTTTTAATCAAATGAGGAGAACTTGATTAGTTATTTAACAGTGTTCTCTGTTGGTTTAGGGGAGACTGCAATCTGCAATAATAAAACGCTATAATGTCAAATACATCCAAGATCAATGTAATCCAGAATCCTTGTTTTGACTGTAGCCAGAAGCAGGCAGTTACATTTCCACAAAACGATTTCAAATGGAGAGCTGTTTGGCCCAGGAAAACTGCACTTAATCCCTTGTTCCCCAGTTCAGTGATACTTGTAAGTCCTACCCAATCACATCCTTCCCCAGGGGAAGAGCTAAGAGAGCATAGCTTTTATAATTCTTATGCTACAACATATAAGCCGAAAGGATATGAAGCATGGCAAGCTGCATTCTGGCTTCACTGTCAGTGAGATTAAAAAATCTTCAGGTATGAATGCATTTAGCTATATACAGTGCCTGCTAAAACAATGGTGGAATAATAGGAACTAAAAAGGGGATGTAAACAGCTGTGATATCTGAGAACATATAATACCTTACTAAATAAACTGTTGAAGTCAGGGAGGCAAAAACATCACTTTGATCTGGTCAAAGATTCGGAGATAAAAACAAAAGAAGTATTGAAATACCAAATGTTTTTATAGAAAAAAAAAATCTGGATAAGTGCAAACAAATGCTATTCCAAGAACAGAACTGCTTTATTTCACTGCGTTTTAGCTTATTATTTCAGCATTCTATGTAACTTACAAGAAGGCTTTTCTATTGCCTTCCCTTTAGATAGGCAGTAAGTCAAAAAGATGTTCATTATCATTTCATTGTATTTTTGTAAAACTGATGCTCTGAGAAAATGTTTAGCTTTTGTTGCATTGGTTCCTACAATGGAAAAGTCTTCTATTAGAAAATGTCATCAGCTTTACTTAAATAATTGGCATAGAACTGCTTTGTACAGCTCTGCTAGACTGAATTAAACCCTTATTTACTACACATTTTTATATTTTGCTTTTTTTGCTTGTTTGTTTTAATTCTTTAACTATAATGGGGAACATTTATGAGGAAAACCAGTAAGCTTTTTTTTTTTTAACTGCTTGATGCATTCCCTGAATTTGAATTAATTGATTTACTTTCCTCTTTTTTTTTTTTTTCCTTCTGAAATTTTGTTCTATACCAAAAGTGACAAGAAAGAAATAGTGCACTTTTTCCTCAAGGCAAGCATTATATACTTCTCAAGATGTTTGGGTCAAAGGTTTCAAGAGATTTCAGCTCTTTTTATCATAAAGAAAATCAAACTGCTTGAGTTTTCAGTAGCAAATGAAGCATTCACATGAATACTCAAAATGACAGCTAGTGCTACAATTACCATTCAATTTAATTATGGTTTTCAAATAGTTAACACAAATCCAAAGGCCTTTAGGTCGAAAATCATCAACTCTTACTCCAGGCAACTCAAAAAATCTATGAATATGCAGATTGCGCTGTAAGCTAAAGGTTTCTTTTGTAATTCAGGAAATGAATAGTGTATAGAAAGCTATGTATCATGCCACACTAAGGAAAGATGGGAGGCACATTTACTTGCTCTTAATTTAAGGTAGCCCCAGTTCAGCTCTAAATCCCTACCACCAACTGGGAGAAGCAGAAAAATTACATACAGCTACTTCTACTTCCCATTTTAAAGATACACCAATCATAGCTAATGCCCAAAAGAGAAAGTGTTTCCCCAATTAACTGGGTCACCAACCCAATAAAGGAGAAAGCAGAACTTATCTATTGACTTGCTGAAGGGTTCTGTGAGTTCATTGCTCACATTTAGATGCTAGCATCTAACCCCATTTAAAACTTTTGATCTTCATTTCTTTAGAGCTCAATTACCATCGCTAAAGATGTGTTAAGTCTGATCTTAAATATATATTGGAATAAATATATAATGATTGTGAGGTCTCTGGACACTGTGATAATGAAATCCATAAAAATATGAAGTCCACATAAGTGACTCTTCACTATTTTCTCTCCTAACAGAACTTCATTAATAAATATTAATGCTATTTTAATACTTAAACGTGTTCCACCATGCATTCCACATGCTTTTTACTTTGGCACCTAAGCTTCCCATGAGAAATTACAATGAATTCCTAAAGACTTCCTCAGCATATCCTCTCGGACCAAACAAACTACCATTATTTCCTATTTTACTCTTCCTTACTCTGTTTTGGTAATAGCCATTTACACCATTCTGAGTACAGGTGATTGAGAGCGGTTCTCTCATTTAAAGGAGTGCAGTTTGCTGAATGATATTTTATAATTCTGTCTCTCACTGAGCAGCAAACAGCAAAAAAGAAAAATCTTTTTTTATGTATTCCTATAAAACTAACAACCTATTCCTTAGAATTTATAGATACTATTGATTTCTGGAAGCAGCTTTCACTAATCAACTCTTAAGACCTTTCACTTTATAGAATGACCTGAAAACTATTTTTTCTTATCAACTAGTTAGTTTCTAACAATTAGAAAAATTTACTGTCTCTGTTTCTGAAGTAAAAATGCAGGGCCCCATTTCCAGCTTGGCATGAATATGTACGTAAATAAAATAAATGTGTGCTTAGAAACTCTTTTATTTGTGTTCACTATGTTACAGATATTTTTTAACAAAAGTTTCTTTATTTGAATAAGTAATTATGATAGCCCAGCTGTTCAAGGATTTAGCCAAGAGTTTAATGGAGGGATAATGTTACAATATTTTCTTTTGAACATACAAAAATCCTACTGTAACTGTCACTTGTTACTGAGCATTTCTCAGTCTCTCCACTCATTATAATTCCTATTAACACAGAAAGTCTACCATAAATCTGAAGAGTGTTAAATATTCCACACAGTTGGGAGGAATGGCTGTGCTGCCATTCAGCGAGACCTGGACAAACTGGACAGTTGGGCAGAGAGGAACCAGATGAGGTTTAAGAAAAGCAAGTGTAGAGTCTTGCACCTAGGGAGGAATAACCGCATGTACCAGTACAGGTTGGGGGATGATCTGCTGGAGAGGAGCTCTGCAGAGAGGGACCTGGGGGTCCTGGTGGATGACAGGTTGGCTATGAGCCAGCAGTGTGCCCTGGTGGCCAAGAAGGATGATGGCATCCTGGGGTGCATTAAAAAAAGCGTGGCCAGCAGGTCGAGGGAGGTGATCCTCCCCCTCTACTCTGCCCTGGTAAGGCCTCACCTGGAGTGAGGGCTCCCCGGTACAAAAAAGTCAGGGATCTCCTAGAGAAAATCCAACGGAGGGCCAAAAAGATGATAAAGGGCCTGGAGCATCTCCCCTATGAGGAAAGGCTGAGCAACCTGGGTCTGTTCAGCCTTGAGAAAAGAAGACTCAGAGGGGATCTGACTAATGTTTATAAATATCTAAGGTGCGGGAGGCAAAGGGACGAGGCCAGACTCTTTTCAGTGGTGTGTGGTGATAGGACAAGGGGAAATGGCAACAAAGTGAAGCATAGGAAGTTCCACACAAATGTGCATAAGAACTTCTTCACAGTGAGGGTGACGGAGCACTGGAACAGGCTGCCCAGAGAGGTTGTGGAGTGTCCTTCTATGGAGACGTTCAAGACCCGCCTGGATGCCTACCTGTGAAACCTGGTCTAGGGAGCCTGCTTTGGCAGGGGGGTTGGACTCGATGCTCTCTAGAGGTCCCTTCCAGCCCTTACAATTCTGTGATTCTGTGATATATTGGCAATATGAGATATATATTGCATACGCATATATCTCATAGACTATAACAATGTGAAATGTGGTAGGCACTTGCTTCCATCAACTGGAAGTGAGCACCTTCCTAAACATATACTGCTGCAACTGTACAGGTAAATAACACAGGAAAATGCACAGAAACTAAATTCTAGAGAAGACAGAACTATCCAGGAAACACATTTATTATACAGGATAGATAGTAACACTACTGAACTGCAGGAAGCCTGACTCCTTGCAAAGGACAGATGCATTCGTCCATAACTCCCTGAAAAATAATTCACAGCTACTTGTCTTTCTAAAGTACTAAAGGACTGTAATGCAGGAGTTTAAGCCAACATATACAGAAGTGAAAACTGCCTAGGCATGAGAAAAATGTATCCAGAGATCTTGGTACAGAACAAAATAAAGAAAAATCTGACTTCAGATCCAGGACAATATGTTCAGATAAGGACATATAGTCACGGGAAATTTGGCCAGAAAGTCCTGAATTAATACAAAAGAAGCACAATGGCAAAGAATAACAGACAAATAACAGAAATTAGCAGAGAATTTATCTGAACACAGAAGAAACCTTTCCCTGACGAAAGCTGATCATTATATACAGGTTTTGAAGATCTCAAGTGTCAGCAGTGAAGTAGAACAAAATGATACTGATGAGACATACTGTTTGCAATGAAGTGTAGGGAGTCCACCACAAGCAGATCAACAGGCTTTGCAAACAATTTTTGTCTTCCAAACACCTAGGTTTCTGTACAGAACAATATCTGCATAGCTAAACAGTTAATATAATTTGTTAAAAGATTTTATTGGGTTTACAAAACTACCTAAACATAGTGATAGAATTAGGAATTTCAACCAAATATACTCGAGCAAAAATATTGCTAATTTGAATTTTCTGCTTATAAACTTTTATAAATGTTTTAGAATAAAAATAGAGCAATGTCTGGAGGATGAGTAATTAGACTTTTCCTCTTGTCATAAAAATGTAACAAAATCAGAATTTTCACCAAAAAAAAATATCCACTGGTATGACCAGTGGTACCCTGACATAGTCACAGAATCAGAAGAGCATTCTAAAGTGCATATGATATGGAGAAACATATATGATACAGATACGTGGGATGTTTGACTAACATCATCTAGAGATTTCTTCTGATATACAAAGGAGAAATGCATTTATTATACACATAAAATATAAATAGTGGACTTAAACAGTGGACTGCTTTAAGAAGGGCATAGAGTCTGACACAGTCATAATAGATTCATAGAATGGCTTATGTTAGAAGGGACCTTAAAGATCATCTAGCTCCAACCTCTCTGACATGGGTAAGGACACTTCCCACCAGATCAGGTTGCTCAAAGCCCTGTCCAAACTGGTCTTGATTGCCTCCAGGGAGGGGGGCATCCACAGCTTCTTTGGGCAGTATGTGCCAGTTCATCATCATCCTCAGAGTAAAAACTTTCTCCAATATCTAACCTAAATCTCCTCTCTTTTAGTTTAAAGCCATCCCCCTTTTCCTATCACTATCAGACCATGAAAACCATGAAAAAAGTCAGTCCCCCTCCTGCTTGTAAGCTCCCTTCAAGTACAGAAATGCTGCAGTGAAGTTTCCTCAGAGCCTTCTCGTCTCTAAGCTGAACAAGCTCTTCTCCCTCAAATTTTCTTCATAGGAGAGGTGCTGCAGCCCTCTGATCATCTTCATGGCCCTCCTCTGGACCTGCTTCAAGAGCTCCATATCCTTCTTGCACTGGATGCCCCAGGCCTGCACACAGTACTTCAGATGGGGCCTTACAATGGCAGAATAAAGGAGTACAATCCCCTCCCTCTCCCTTCTGGCCACCCCTGTTTTGATGCAGCCCAGGATACTGTTGTCCATCCTGGCTGCAAGTGCACACTGCTGGCTCATATCCAGCTTTTCATCCGTCAGGACTCCAAAGTCCTTCCCCTCAGGGCTGCTCTTCAGAAGTTCTTCTCCCTGTCTGTATACATATATGGGATTGCCCCAACCCAAGAACAGCACCTTGCACTTGGCCATATTGAACCTCATTAGGTTCTATTGGGCCCATTTTTCAATTTTGTCCATGTTGCTTTTGATGGCATCCCTTCCTTCTGCTGCATCAACAGCACCTCTCAGCTTAGTGTCATTTGCAAACTTGATGAGGGTACACTCAATCCCACTGTCTATGACATTGATAAAGATGCTGAAGAGCTCTGGTCCCAAGATGGACCCCTGGGGGACACCACTCATCCCCAGCCTCCACCTGGACTCAGAGCCATAGACCATAATCCATTGACCGTGATGATCCAATCAATTATTTATCCACTGATTAGTCCACCCTTTTATTCTCTACCTCTTCAGTTTAGAGATAAGAATGTAATGTGGGACCACATTCTAGTCTGGTTGGCTTAACCTATGTTCTGTGGTTCACATTTTGTGTAAATGATCTAAAGAAAATGAATACAAGCAGGATACATAATACCGAGCTGAAGCAGGACAAATCATTTTCCAAATACTTCAAGTAAAGCTGAAAGCAGAGGTAATGGAGTATCTAATGTGAAAACACAGTTCAGGGGAGATGTCCAAATTAAAGTGTCTCCAAAACTGAAGTTGCATTTCATTTTTTTATTAGAAAAAAATTATTTTAAAGAAGATGCGCAGAAATCAATGCTTATAAAGAGTACAAGTGAATAAGAGATTGAATGAAATTCATACAACCTTATGGCAGAGCTGAATACATCTGGGGAATTCTATGACTGAGCCTGCTCAAAAACAGCACTATACCTATCTGTTTACCTAGAACCATCAGTGATATATGCTTCAGTAAACACAGAAAAACAGAGGCTGGGATTCTAGTAGTAGCTCACATGTAGTCTAGAACTAATGTAACCTGGTCACTGACAGTGCACCTCAGAGAATGAAAAAATAGCAATTTCTTATCTTGAAGAAGGGATGGAAGAAGAAATCTGGAAGGATGTGGTCCAAAATCCTAAAATCACCTAAAGTTTGTGACTTTCCTCAGGACTAATAGCAAAGTACTAGGATTTAGCTTCAAGGGTAGATTTATCATGAGGGAAGGTAACTAATGGTCCGTAGCACATCTTTCATTATATATTCATATGTAGTATAGTGCATAACTTCTATCAAGGTACTCACCATACAATCTTCTTGTCCTTATTACAGAGACAGCCTACCTTTGCATCTCCAAAATGATTAAATGCTATCCACTTTCAAGTGTCTCTACTGAAAACTATTAGTTCTTTTTCAGGGCACCAAGGGATATAAGAAAACTGTTATTTCTTTAGGTCTGAATATAGTCAGATAGAACTTGTTTTATGTCTGTAGATTTCACTTTGCTTATGTGACTGTTGTGGGAAAAACAGTCTCATTTCAGGGAGCTTTTACT
Organism: Numida meleagris; assembly: GCF_002078875.1. Classification (NCBI taxonomy): domain Eukaryota; kingdom Metazoa; phylum Chordata; class Aves; order Galliformes; family Numididae; genus Numida; species Numida meleagris. Next base: position 188,763,508 of record NC_034409.1, on the reverse strand, counting down.
CAACTGAATTATTTTTAGCCTTTAAAAAAAAAACTACACACACGAAAACAACTAGTCACTGAAATGAGTATTGAGAAAAATAAAATTTAAGTAATTAAATACTTAAGGAAACATCTTTTCACAGAATCATAGAATCATGGAATTATAAGGGTTGGAAGGGACCTCTGGAGACAATCTAGTCCAATCCCTCTGCTAAAGCAGGTTCTCCAGAGTTCTTTACAAATGCATCCAAGAGGGTTTTGAGTATCTCCAGAGGAGATATTTTCTTTCACCAGGTTCAGCTGAAGCCCAACTTCAGAGTTTCAACTTTCCTCATTTTTGCTGTGGGTTGCACTTGACAAATCTCAGTCCCTTTGGTGATGTGGTGGGTTGTGCAGGAGGTTATGATCAAGTGTGTAATGGTTTCTTTCTGTCGATCCCTAGTTCTTCCCAGCTTTCTTCTACTCCATCATGAGCTTTCATGGTTTTCCTCTTCTAATTCTGCATCTCAGTGTCCCAGTCCCAGCATGAGTTACCCAAGGCCACAGTCCCTCAGAGTTGTCCCTGCCTGGGAAGCTACAAGCTTCTCCATCATACCAAAATTTTGTCTTCCTGTAGACTGGGGCCTGTTTTGACCGGTGCTTTACACAGAATCTTCCATGACAAGAGCATTCGAACATTGTCATTTAGAGATTAATTATACCAAAAACTGCAACCTAAACCCTGTTTCCTACTCCCAAGTTGCAAAAAAATGAGCCTGAGCATAAGCACAATAGTAACCCAAGGCTGAAATGAATCCAGAACATTATGGCAAGCCTTTAATCTCCCAACAAATATCTGAACCCATAAGAATGTATATAAGAAGGTAAACAAGAAGCTCTTCTCATACGTATCATTTTGTGCCTGATTACTCTGTTATTTCATATAATCCAACAATAAATCAACATATCTTACATGACGTGCCTACTCAAAGCGAAGGACGAATGGCTGCCAGTCTTTCTAGTTTCAATACTTCTTTATGAAACTTAAAAGACTCTGACTGTGGTACAGACAGATTACCGCCTCTGTGGCTGTTTTATTATTTATATTCAAGTACACTGTTCCAAATAATGTCCCACTCTGTTGTTTTTTGGGTATTTTGTTGCTAGTGCAATTCACCAGGCTCAATTTCATTTTCACTCAGTTTTTACTTATGCTGGAGAACTTCACTGACTTCAGAAGCGATAGTGTCTCACATGGGCAAGAAAGGAGATTTATGCCTTTGGGTTCCTACTCCATATGATTTGCAGTACTGAGGAGACAGAAAAGTAGAGAGAAATCTACTCTAGGAAAACTCCTAGGAGGTCCCATTTAAGAGTGATTGAGTTGCACTGTGTGGTTGTACACAGTGGGACTTTAGCAGATCTAAATCCCTAATCTAATCTATTAAATTCCTAGAACACTGAAGTTGGAAGTAAATAAGGAACAGGAGTAATTTGACACACTCACAACTTCAGCTAACTAGAAGTTGAGCAGAAGAGTGCTGCTGAAGACTGAGTTCATCATTCATAGGTCTTGAAATACATAGAAATTTCAAAATACAACCATACACTAAAAATTCTTTAAAGACCAGGTAGATTCTTATCAGTCTTTTGTTCTTCTGGGAATTGGAGTGAGTCAATAAAATGCATTTATAATTCAGGTACCTTGAGTACAAGTCATATTTTCTCTTGCTCTACCAATTTTTGCTCAGTTTTTAATAACTAATTGGACTTTGATCAGTTTCAAGGTCATTCCCCTCAAATAGTTTGAACATTTTGCCACCAGCTTTCTGGGTGTCATTATATTCAGCGTCAGAAAAATAATTTCTCCGTTAGCATGTGAAATGCTAAGTATCTTTCAAATATTCAGGGTCTTGTGCATTCAGAATGATTTGTGGCAGGTCAAACTGTTCTCCCGGAGAGAGAGCCATTAGAAAAGGTCATGCTGCAGTTGCTGTGATCCAGGTAAGGAGTGTGACTTTTCTAACTCTTGGTACTTTTGAGCTACATTCCCCTGTAGTTTCTGTGACATTGAGTATGAAACACAAAGGAAGAATGTGCAGGTTTACTTAATATAATGCTAGAAGACATCAAACACCACATTTAACTGCCACCCACAAACAGTTAGAGCTAAGTAGCAGATGACATTCAGCAAAGAGTACACAGGACCAGGGAACAAAAGAAGTGCTTTTCAGATCTTTATTCCTTCTGCTGCTGGAGAAGACTTCATGAAATTCTAAAACAAACTTCAAACATAGTCCTAAGAGTTGTCTTCATGAAAAGGTGACTTCCTTGCAAAAGTCAACGTTAAAAAAATAATAGGAACTCACAGCAGAGAGTGACTGCAGTCTTTTGAATGACTTGCAAATGTTACAAAGTATGTCAGAGAAGCCCAGCACTGCAGGTACATCAACAGTAGGGCTAATTGTGGTTTTGTGTGCTTGAGTCCAGTGAAACCCCATATTAGAATGTTATCTAAGCATAAACTACTTCCTCTCTCTCAGATGGGTCTGTACAGAAAGCAAGCTAGGAATGCAGGTCAGAAGAGGGCTGTGTTATGTGTCAGCAAGTGCTCAGATCCAGTTATCAGAAGATTAGAACCTTTAGATTCTTGTATACGTAGATCTTAAACTCAGTCAGGATATGACTCATATGGCCCTCTTATAACACAGACTGTATTTTTATTCACCCAGTAGCACACATGACAGTAAAGATCAAGCAGCAAGTAAAGGAAGGGCAGATGACAGTGAACTTGCATACAATTTCTTTGCTGTTAATGTAGGAATGTAATTGGTATCCTGAGTTTCATCAAAAGAAGCATTGCCAGCAAGTCAGTGGAGATAATCCTGCCCCTCTGCTAAACTATGTTGAGACCTCACCTGGAGTACTGCATCCAAACGTGGAGTCCTCAGTACAGGAGAGATGTAGATCTGTTGGAGCACATCCAGAGGAGGGTCACAAAAATGATGCAAGGGATGCGACACCTCTGCTACAAGGACAGGCTGAGAGAGCTGGGGCTGTTCAGCCTCGAGAAGAGAAGGCTCCAGGGAGACCTGAGAGAGGCCTGTAAGTATCTAAAGAGGAGTTACAGGAAAGAAGGGGATAGACTCTTTAGTGGGGTTTGTGGCAATATAACAAGGGGAAAATGTTTCAGACTAAAGGAGGGGAGATGTAGACTGGATATAAGGAAAAAGTGTTTTACAGTAAGGTTAGTGAAGCACTGGCACAGGTTGCCCAGAGAGGTGTTAGAAGCCCCATCCCTAGAGACATTCATCATTAGGGTGTACCAAGCTCTAAGCACCCTGATCTAGCTGTAGATCACATAATCATATAATGGTTTAAGTTGGAAGGGACCTTCAAGACAATCCAGCTCCAAACTCCCTGTCATAGGCTGGTTGCCACCCACCAGATCAGGCTGCTCCAGGCCACATCCCACCTGGCCTTGAGTGCCTCCAGGGATGAGGCATCCACAGCTTCTCTAGACAACCTGTTCAAGTGCCTCATCACCTACTGAGTAAAGAATTTTTTCCTAACATCTAACCTAAATTTCCAATTTCCCATCTCTTAGTTTAAAGCCATCACTGAAGATGTCCCTGTTCATCACAGGGAAGATGTCTGTTCCAACACAGACAATTCTACAGAAGTTCACAGGACAGCCACTAAATTTCAAACCCCTGATTTTTTCTTTCAGATTATCTGATTTTGATTTGCTAATTCTAAACCGTCTGATTTCCTTCAGGACTAGAAATGAATTCTTTCAATGTCCACCTTCTGCCTTCTACGCTAACTCACATAAAATAATCTAGCTAGTTTTCCATGCTTTTCAGATGACAGAGAAGAAATTGACTTTTTTTGTGTGCTTTTCAAACATATACTCCGTATCCATGGTTACATTCTTATCAATCTTTCTCTAGCAGGGAGACCAAACTTTCTAGCTGGATATGTCTAGTTTGACTTATTCAGAGCTGTGCTTCTCACAAGAACCAAGGAGATCTGATCCATTTCCTTGAGCTTTAAAGCTCAGTGTGCTAGTATTTCAAAATAAAATGCCTCAGTGAATTGTGCCTACTTTCGTCTCAAGGATATGCATTCTGCATCAAAGACATAGAACAGTAAATTAATGCACTGCCATGATTTCCAGCATCATTGTCCATTAATTAGTTTTGCTGACAAATTAAGTACCTTGCTAAGAAACATAGTACAAAGCTCTTCTTAAAATAAATCTTTTTTTTTTTTCCACATAGTGATGCATTGCATTATTGACTAAAATGTGTTACACTCCAAAGCCTAAATGTTTTTGCTGTTTTTTTTCAGGGCACAGAATTCTGGCAAACAGACAAAGAAAATTAATTCCATGTTCAGAATTTCTCTCACACTTAGTGGTTCATTTGCTCTTCAGAATGTCCTTCTTTTTATACATTTTTCTTTCATTTCCCCCCAATTAACCCCAGAAAAGGGAAATTAAGTTCAATGAACTAATGAATTGAACCTCACACAATTCCACATAATCCTAAAGTTCCCTTTTGAGAGTATCAATTTTATTCTTTGTCTATAAATAGATATCACTATCTTCAGCAGAGCAATAACTTCATACTTTTGTTTTTTGAAGACAGATTTTTCTGATTGTGTTAAGAAAGTGAAAGATCCAGGAAATAATTTGGTTGCTTAGCCTGGAACACAAGTATTCAAATTCAGATTATTGTCAAAATTATGAGGCTGAAAATCTCTTGTGAAGAACTGCTTCGGCATAGATGCATCCAAACTCAGATGGAGCCTTCTAATTTAGCTTCATATTTCTCTAAATATTCAATATATTATCTATGCACATACTCAGAAATACTTCAGTATTTCTCATGTTGATGGAGTTGCTTGTCTCCTCATACCTAAGCTAAGGATTAGAGAACAAAAGTTATTGTATTACACTTTCTTTAAAAGAACTAATAGTCTAAAATACATGATCTGCAAATCACACATTGCTAGGAACAGGTTATTCAAAAAATCCTGCAGTATGATCCTTGAGGTCCCTTTCAAGCAAAGCCATTCTATGATTCTATGGTTTTATGATCTGCTTTCTTGGAAATAATATATAATATGTCATGCTATCTTTCTTCTCTCGATAAATAACAGTTTATTTTTGCAGGCTGCTATGGAGGAAGTGCTTTTAAATGTTCCATTTACAGGACAATTTTGCAAATATTTGTCTATAGATGGAAAATAGGAAGACAGCTGTCCTATTAATGGTGGTATTAATGTATTTTGTACTAAGCAAATTTTGTACTTTTAACAGTTTCTAACTGTCATGGTTTTGTGATTTTCGGTTATTGGTATTCCACATCATAACATCATGTAGTGGATATACCTGGTTCTCAGAAGAGAAGGACTACTACATTCCCCACGGTACTTTGCTCCTCTGTTACCATTTTCCAGCCAGAGGGAAAAGATAAAAGCTCGCAGTATAAAAACTTGCAGATCACGAGACCTCGTCCCTTTTTCCGCTGTCTCTCGTCTTGGCAGCACCTCGCTCTCCAGCCGTCTTATCGTCGGTAGTAGAGTAAGGCCTACCTTGATTTTGGGACATTCTCTCTCTCTGTATTGGATTTATCAGCTTAAATTGTAATTATGTTGTATTATAGTGTGTTGTTTTGCATTCCAATATCTTATTTAGTAAATAGTTTGTTTCTCCTCAGATTGTTGCTGCTGTTCTTTGCTCTCAGGGCCATCTCCTTACCCTTTTCCCTTTTCCCGGGGCGTGGACCCGTGGATCCCCCATCCCCTTTGTCACGGAACCGGGCCGAACGCCCGTAAACCGTTGACACTAACTTTTAAAGTTTTTAACTTTTAAAGTTTTGTACAAATTTTATTTTGTACTTAATATATTTCAGTGATCTGTAGCAGACAAGAACCTACCACAAACATTCCAGAAGGAATAACTTTTGCATATACCTAACAAATCAAATGTTTGAATCAGAAATCCCTGGCAGATGATGTTCCCTCCCTCCATCTATAGCTGCTGGTATCTGCCTTCTGTTTAACAGTGTCATGTCCTCTTCTATTAATTGTATCAAAATTTCCAATGTAAGTCCAAAAATTTATCTTCATATTAAGAACAATACATAGCAAATGTTGTGTGTATTAGTACAATCCATAACACAAATGGCATGTTTTCATTTAAATTGCATGATCATGGACTATTTGATGTTGGAAGAGACCTCTGGGTTCATCTGGACCAATTCTGTTCCAGAAGGGACACCCAGAGCAGAGTGCCCAGCACCCTGGTCCTTCTCCAAGGAAGAGACCCCAGCACATCTCCGAGCAACCTGTTTCGGTACTCCATCACCCACACAGCACAGAAGTGCTGCCTGGTGTTCAGAAGAAACTTTTTGTCTTCCAGTTTGTGATCACTGCCTCTTGTCCTGGCACTGGGCACCACTGACAAGAGCTTGGCTCCATCCTCTTTGCACTCTCCCTTCAGGTATTTATAGACATTGATAAGATTCCCAAGCTTCCTCTTCTCCAAGCTGAAAGATGTCTCAGCCTCTCCTCACAGAAGTGCTCCGGTCCTTTCACCATCTTGGTATAGCTCTACTATCCTCCTTCCAGTATATCCATTTTTAAAAGTGTATGTGTTCAAAAATGAAGAAGTGTCTCACTTAGAAATGTGATGTTCTAATCAGAGATAAATACCTTATACCTTAGGTTCCTTAAACTACCTTAGATAATCTTAACAGGAATAACTGATTTAACTAGAAAACTATTTAAATGCAAAAATGTATGTTTTATTTCTAATGTAACAGCAGGAGCAATCAATCATTAGAATAAACAGCCAGGGGATGTGGTGGCATCTCCACCATCCTGTGTTTTCAGATCAAGACTATTGATGAATTCATGAGACGAATTGGATAATAATTTTTGGTCATCAAACAGGATTAAACAAGTTTATATTCTGAAACTGGAGTTTTTTAGGAGAGTAGACGTAGTATTCTGCTCCTGTCCCCATAGTCCACAGAGCTGTATGTATAGTTGAGACCTGTGCTGACATTGTATGGAAGCTTTTGCTCTGAATTTTTATGTCAATATAGTTGAACGTAATGTTTTAAGTTGACTTAAAATGAGTGACAGTTGTCATCCCAATTGAGTTTTTAATTTCATCAAGACTGCAAATGAACTACAGTTCCAACTGCATCAATTCTAGTTTCCTTATGCCTCAAATATCTCCATAATATTTTTAGAGTCACTGTTAATAACCTATAAACAATTGATCAAGTACAGTGTCTCCTCTAGGGTTTACATTGTTGATAAGGATAGTGAAAATTCTGGGGGATCTGAGAATAAAACTCCATTTTACAGATATCACATTCAAGGTAAGTTCTCTGTAATAGTGACTAATAATGTCTTTACAAAAACAGAAAATATCTCAAGGTGGAAAAATATAGAATCTACTACCTTTATTGCATGAAAATTTTGAGATATAACCCATTTTTTGATACATTTCAAATGGAGCAGAATCCTTTTCAAGTCATGGAATGGTGTTAACATTGTGACAGCTGAGTTGTTTAAATATCTTCTGATAGAAACAAAACTGATTCTGAAATTAGTGAACCCAGAGAAAGATCACAAATCAGTTCTTTAAAAACACTTCATAACTTTTTTTTGAGAGGTATGGTCCTAAAAATGGTCCTAGCAATTACAAGCAAGAATATTCAGGGACTTCTTTTCTTAGTTTTAAGCTGTTTGAATTATAGTTTTGATAAATGCACTACCAAATTACTTAAAAATTGGTCACTTAAAATATTGGCTCACCATAGTAGTATCTAAGTAATTAAATCTAAAATAGAATATAACTGGAATCTATAATCCACTGAACTGTAATGTAAAAATAGTAGGTAATAAATAAAATACTTAAAAGGATATATTAATTTTTAAAATCAAAAGAATAACCATCTCTGAAATTTTATTTGTGTTATAAAACCAAGTTACACCTTATTAGTAATAAATTTTAATAGTCTATGGTTTATCTACGAAGTAATAAAATTGTGCAGAGAAACTACCCTTCTGAAAATTACTATGGGTAATAAATATAATTTGTCTGTGAAAATTTGAGTAAAGCTAGCAGAGAGGAAAGATGATATCACTGAAAGAATTCTTAGAGTAAGGGAAACTTGAAAGAATAGCTGATTTTTCAGTTAAACCAGAATTGATCAGAATCCCAAGTGGATTGGATATTGTTAATTGGAAGGGCTTCAGATGGCAAGTTTGTAATCATAGAAGTCATGGTCCACAGTGAATGATTAAAAAAGTCCACTCCAAAAGAAGTGTAAGAGACAATCTCTTTAAGGTCCGCATCTTTTGTGTACGAGCGTTTTCTTTAATTGCAAATAACTCTAATCTAGAAGATAAAAAGGTCCCACAGAACCTGCAGGCTGAAAGGAAAACAAACTCAAGCTTTAAATAAGAAACAGTTTTCAAACCATCAGTACAATTAACCATGAAAAAAACCGCCATGACTCAAAAAGGATTCTGCTGCATTTGAAGTGTATGAAAAATTGGTTATATCTCAAAATTTTCATGCAATAAATGTAGTTTTCTTTGTTGTTTTATTTTATTTTATTTTTTGTTGTTTTTTTCTTATCTTTGTTTTTCTTATATATATATTTGATTGTTTTCATTGTGATCTACAGTGCCAGCACCCTGGAAGAGAACACTCAGGAGAAAGGTGCAAGGAGAACAGTGGGAAGAAGGTTGGGGAACCTTACTGAAAGAAGCAGCCAGTCCATACCATACCTTACCATACAAAATGTCATACTAGCTTTTATATGATGTCAGCTATAATCCTTCCTTTTGGTTCTAACATTCACAAATTTAAAATCATCTGATTATTTTTCACATTTATTTTCGTACAATATGCATTTTTCTTTTCCTGGAAAAAAAAAAAAAAACAACTGTTTTTAAAAGTTCTACATCATAATTTTACTTTTTTTATTATTCCTTCTTAATCTTAAATATTCCAGTAACTTACAAATACAAAATGAAAATATTTTTGAAGATTCTTCTAAAGAGGAATTTAAATCCTTCAAATAACATTATCTGTATTTATTCAAATTTGGAACTTTAGCAGTGAGAGCAAAAGACAAATACACAAACTAATACGCTAGTCAAGAGAACTTTAACACTGATATTGAAATTTGCATTTAGATGCTAAAATGAGGGCTAAAGCCATCATTTTCGAAAAGTAACTAGACTCCTGTATTCCAACATTTTGCAGCAGAACTGAAATCATGGAATCACAGAATCATAGAAATAAAAAAAAAGAGTTAATTTGATATTCTTTTGGAAAGCCAACACTCCTGAATGAAGTTTCTAGATGTGAATTTTTGGAAAACTCAGAGGTTTCACCAGGGAAAAACTGAGTAATCCAATTTTAACCTACACTCTTTGCTTCAATCTCTGGGAAGATGGAGCACTTTGCAAATAATAATAACAAAAAGACCCAAGACTATGAAAGCAAAACTCCTTTCCTTAACTCCTTCCAATCCATAAATACGTATTGAAGTATAAAAACAAGCATGTTTTAAAAAATGCTAAATGTATTTCTTTGCATCTCACCTATAAAAGCAAAATGTGCCCATAGTTATCTATGAAAGGGCACTCACTGACATTTTCAAAATATTTAGGAATGTTCAGAATATTCTACTCAAGGATAAATTAGTTAATTCCATTTTAAAACTAACACTTCAGGGAAAGTATGTCATGAAAAAAAATATAAAGCATCACTTCAATGTCACTATAATGTCAGTAAGTGTTCAAGATTATTTCTCAATCTTGCCCTGGTCTTGCAAAATCAGACATACATAGAAATGAACAGGCATACTACCAATTAACAGAGAACATCTTTTCCAAATGGGGAATGTTACCAGCTCATAATTTTTCAGTTAATACAAACTTTATATGAATTGTTTAAAGGAAGTACTATACTGTCTCAAATACAGTCCAGAATGTACTTTGAACTGTTGTTTCTTTGACAAGTAGTGACTGTAATAAGCAATGATCTCTAATATTTACTCGTGATGAGTACAATTTGATTATATACTTTAATTGTGCAATGCTATACGTCAATGGTGTTTGCCATTATAGAACTGCTCCCAACTTCATTTTAAATAGCGCAGAATAGAGAGAATTGCTCATGATGTAAAACTGCAGGAGTCAATATCCCACTAGGTGGGTTGTTGTTGTTCTTTTTTTAAAGACAGCATTTTCTAGGAAGGTTGCCTTACTGGTAACAATAGATAATCAGAATATGGATTTACTAGCTAAATTTAAAGAGGTATTTATTTTAAATGCATATTAGCTCAATGATCTCTAAAATAAATTCTCCTTTGTGAGCAGAGAAGAACCTGGGAAAGTTCAGAAGATAACATGAAAATAATTAGCTCTTTCTACGCACACGGTTTATTATGTTAAGCTATCTTTCTTAATGTCTCTAATAACACACTTGTTAATTTGAGAACAGATCTTGCAGATATTAGTGAGCAACTTAACAAGCTGACCTGGTTGATAACTGGACGTTCACGGGTCAATATCCAGGAAAGAGGCTTTGAGGTGCTTAGTTCTGCAGTGCCTGAGAAAAAAGTATAGAATTATTTAGATTGTAAAAGACCTTCAAGTGCATCAAACCCAACCATCTTGCAGTACAAATACACCACTAACTCATGTTCCTAAGTGCAACGTCCACACATGTAGATATTTCCAGGGCATGAGTACTCCAACTTCTCCCTGGGCAGCCTGTTCCAATGACTATGAAGTAATTATTCTTTACAGCCGATTTAAACCTTACCTAGCACAACTTGAGGCCATTTCCTCGGGTTCTACCACTTGTCACCAGACAAGACAGACCAATACTGTCCTTACTGAAACTTCCTTTCAGGAAGCTGAAGAGAGCAGTGAGGTCTCCCATCAGCCTTCTCCAAACTAAACAACTTCAATTGCTTCTCATATGTTTTGTTTTCTTGTCCCTTTATCAGATTTGTTGCTCTTCTCTGGACACACACAAGCAACACCACATCCTTATCTTAGTGAAGAGCAGGGACACCTCCCACTAGACCAGGTTGCTCAAAGACCCAACCAGTCTAGCCTGGAACACTTTCAGTGATGGAGTATCCACAACTTCTCTGGGGAACCTGTGCCTGTGCTTCACCACCTTCATAGTGAAATTGGTTCCTTTTTTTTCTGATATCTAAGGTAAATCTAACTTCTTTTAGCTCAAAACTATTACCCCTTGTCTTATCACTACCATTCTCTGACAAAAGTTCCCTCTGCAACTACAAAGTCTCCCCAAAGCATTCTCTTCTCCAGACTGAACAACTCCAACTCTCTGAGCTTCTTCTCACAGGAGAGTTTCTCCAGTCCTCTGATCATCCTCTTGGCCTCCTCCAAATTTTCTCCAACGGACCCATGTTTGTTTCACCTTGGAGATCCCAGAACAGAATGCAGTTCTCTAGGTGAGCCTAGGACTTAAATGCTGCTGTTAAGTCCCCCTGTGAATCTGAAACCCATTTCTTGTCTTCAGAACTCTTGTTAGTGTGTTATCCTTTCCTTCATCCTAAAAGACTTCCCAGCAGAAAGGCAACAGGTGAGGTGGGATTCCTCCATAGCAAATGTTTCCTTTCAGCAACTTTTCTATTGTATGGTTGTTTTCTTTTATTATTTTTATGTCAATAAACATGCCTCTGCATTTTTCAGAGTCCTGTCGTTTTAGTATCAATCAGTTCCAAATAGAATAGCCTAATATGCATAGAAATATGCTGTATTACACTAAGTCATACAATGTGAGTCAGTTGGTAGCTGTATGCTAATAAAACATCACCATTGATTTTCTAAGCTATTCCACTATAATATATTTAGTACACAAATAATTATTGTCAATATATATCAAATTGGCAAGATTTCACCAATTTGATCAAGAAAAATGAACAAATATACTAAAAGATTAGGCTTTTTAAGACTAAATTAAATGATTTTGCAGTATTATTCTATGACCATAACACAGAACATAGTCATTTACTTCTTAGCAACTTTTCATTTCTTCCAAGCATTGTTTGGTTATACATGTAGTCACATATCACTGTAGTTATAACACAAAGAACATCCGCATTCTGAATTAGCTTGTTCAGCAAATCTAAGTTGAACTTAAAACCACTGGCAGAGATACATACAGAGGTAATCACCTAGGATTTCCTTGAAATATTCTCCTTTATTGCTTCTGGAAGCTAACACCCTAAAAGCTTGCTAGCACACTCCAAGGAACAATTTCAACTCAAATCAACACATGTATTTCATTCAAAATTCATTTACAAGTGATACTATCCACTTGGATAAACAACTCAGTGACTGAAGTACTCAGCCTGGAACATTTTTATGTTTTGGTTCCATTTTCTTCTCAGTTTGATAAGACTCATGTGTACCTACTCCTTTTGCCCACCAGTATCCAAGACTGCTATTGAAGTGCAACTCTAAGAAAGAAAATACAAGGCTTGTGGTCATGACAAAGAGTATAAGGTGCACAATAAAACATAAAGCATTCTATAGAGAATCAAGTCAAAGGATCAATTCAAGCCAACCTGTCATGCCTGTAATGTACACTTAGGAAATAATATTAGAAACTAAGCATGCATAAGAGGATTGTGGACTCCATCTTCTTGCTTACCAACAATAGCAACTGATTTTCCCCATCCAAGACAGTGTCCAGTTTTGGGGATCTTTAGAACTTCTTCAGATGATCAACTGCACAGCTGATAAATGTTTCTTTTCTGTGAAAAATAAAGAAAATTAAAAAAAAAAAAAAAGAGAAACAACAAATGATAAGGATTCAGATACATCCCTTTTTAAACTGGTAAATTCGGATGTCTGAGCAATGTGTTGGCTGTCACAAATGCCTCCCTGAAGTGATTAACTACCCCATACACTATGTATTCTCACACAAGTCAATCACCTCAGGAAACACAATTCCAATTCTTCGAGCTAAGAAGTAATAGCAATTGCCACACCCACATCTGACTGTAGGTTTTCCCAAAAGCCACACAAGACGTAGCAAAACGCCAAGTCAAATACAAAATATCTGGGAGAAGTATACTGAGGTTGTATGGGAGCATATGTAAAAAGCAGTGCAAAAAGCATCTCCCATTAGGTAGTACAGACCGCTTGGCAGTTTGGGTCATTTGCAGATTTAGCAATTTTTGAAATTAAACCCTTTATTCATTAATTTCTATAATATACATGATTGCCTCAGACCAGTATTTCCCATAAGTGAGACGGTTTTGCTATGGCCGTGAATAAATCAACAATGGAATAATCTCTAAAGGCAGTGCTAAAAAAAACTGACTGGGGAGGGAAAACAAATAAGGGAGAAAAGTTTACAAAAAAAATATACCACAAACTCATTAAAAATGCATTTATATTATAGGGAAAAAAAAGACTGTTGAAAACTGAACTACTTATGCTTAGCATTGCACATCTGACATTCAGTGTATTGATTAAAATCCTGTTTTGTCAGGAAAATGTTTGAAAACACTGTTTTCACATAAATTCAGTAAGCAAAGGGACACAAGGAAATCTTTAAGGTGTAACATGCAATTTTGAGGCTTTAATCAAGAAAGGAATGATGACGAATATTTTGTTGAGTGACTAATAATTTGGCATCTTTTATTTCCTGCTATGCTTTTAAAGGGAACCACTAGAAGAAAAGCAACAGTCAGCATTTTTCAAAAACCTTTCCAAAGCACCTTGTCAGGGTGCTACAAAAATGGTGCCGCAAATCAAGACGTGATGCTCCTCCTTTGCCTTGAACGATCTCTCAAGGATATGAAGGCATGTTCTCATCAAAACAATAATCACAAGTTAAAAGCAGAGAAAAGCTTTTCTTTCTCAAAAATACTCAGCTATGCAATTCCTGTAACTCATATGATGCCAAGAAGCTCTGATGCTACCCAAGAACAGAACTTCTCTAGACTGCTGTGGTCACTCCACACACATTGCAGATTTAAGATTTTAGGTAAGATTTTAGGGGTGTCATTTGGACCAGGAGTCCAAGGTCTGATGTGCTGTGTGCCCTACACAGCATTGTTTCCAGCTCTCTCTTCCTCTTAATGGGGAACTTATAAACAGGAGGGAGACTGACATTTTAAATGGGCAGATAATGATTGGACAAGGGGGGATGGTTTTAAACTAAAAGATGTAAGAACTATGTTAGATGTTAGGCAGAAATTTTTCAGTCAGAGGGTGGTGAAGCACTAGCACAGGCTGCCCAGAGAAGCTGTGGGTGCCCCATCCCTGGAGGCATTCAAGGCCAGGTTGGATGGAGCTTTGAGCAATTGACCTAGTGGGAGATGTCCCTGCCCATGGCAGGGCTTTTGGAGCTAGATGACCTTTAAGGTCCCTTCTAACCCAAGCCACTCTATGAGTCTATAATTAAAACAGCTTATCACTCCTGGTTGTAAGAACCTATCATACAATCATAGAATGGTTTGGAGTGGAAGGGACCTTTAAAATCATCTAGTTCCAACCCCGCCAGTATAGACAGAGACACCTCCTTCAAGTCCACGTTGGTCACAGCCCCATCCAGCCTGTTCTTCAATACTTCTGGGGAGGGAGCATCTACAACCTACCTCTCTAAACAACCTGTCCCAATTTCTCACCACCCTCACAGTGAAGAACTTCTTCCTAACATCTAGTCTAAATCTACTCTCTTCCAGTTTGAAACCATTTTCCTTTGTCCTGTTGCTACCTCCCTTATAAAAAGTCCCTCCCCAGCTTACCTGTAGGCCCTTTCAGGTAGAGGAAGTCCATCATAAGGTCTCCTCAGAGCCTTCTCTTCTGTAGGCTGAAGACCCCAGCTCTCTCAGCCTGCCCTCATAGGGGAGGTGTCCCAGCCCTCTGATCATCTTTGTAGCCCTCTTCTAGACCTGCTCCAACAACTCCATGTCCTTCTTGTGTGGGGGGCCCCAGAACTGGATGCAGTACTCCAAGTAGGGTCTCACAAGAGCAGAGTAGAGGGGCAGAATCACCTCCTTCAATCTGCTGGTCACACTTCTCTTGATACAACTGAGGATACGGTTGGCCTTCTGGGCTGCAAGTACACATTGCCAGCTCATGTTGATCTTCCATTAACCGACATCCTCAAATTATTCTCTTCAGGGCTGCTCTCAAGCCATTCACCACCCAACCAGTATCTGTGCTTGACATTGCCCTTCTCTAGATGCAGGACCTTGCGGTTGGCCTTGTTGAACTTCATGAAGTCGGCATGGGCCCACCTCTCAAGCCTGTCCAGGTCCCTCTGAATGGCATCCCTTCCACTAGTGTGTCAACTGCACCACTCAGCTTGGTGTTGTCTGTAAACTTGCTGAGGGTGCACTCGATGCCACTGTCCATGTCACCTACACAGATGTTAAATAGCACCGGTCCCAACACCAGTCAGTGAGGAATGCTACTCATCACCAATGTCACTTGACCACAACTCTCTGAAAGCAACCATCCAGCCAATTCCTTAAGCAGCAAATGGTCCATCCATCAAATCCATTTTTCTCCAATTTAGCCACCAGGATGTCATGAAGGGCAGTGTCAAATGCTTTGGACAAGTCCACGTAGATTATGTCAGTTGCTCTTCCTTTGTCCAGTGACACTGTAACTCCATCATAAAAAGCCACCAGGTTTATCAGGCATGACTTACCCTTGGCGAAGCCATGTTGGTTACCACTAGTCACCTTGTCTTTATTTTCCATGTGCCTTAGTAGGGCCTTCAGGAGGATCTGCTCCATGATCTTGCCAGGTACAGAGGTGAGACTGACTGGCCTGCAGTTCCCTGGATCTTCTTTTTTTCCCTTCTTGAAAATGGGGATTGTGTTTCCCCTTCTCCAATCAGTGGGAGATCCAATCAGTAATTGCTTATAACTACTTCATAATTTAAGCATTTGAATAAGTCAAATTTATTGGATTGCTTTTGTTTTGCTTTCTTCAGCATTCAAGATTTTCTCATAGGGGGATTTTATTCTCTGTTTCAAAGGAGCCATGATGGTTGAAAAAAATGTTTCAGAAAAAAATGCTATTGGCAAATATTGTTTTGCCTACTCTAACGAAACGTTAGAGACATTTTCTTTGAAATATCCTTTCACAGTTTTGCCCTATGAAGTAGGAATTTGAAGATTTCCAGGGGTCATCTGATATCAATAACCTGTCATTTCCTCACTCTATGAATATCCTGATGCATTAGATTATTTGGGGACTTCCTCAAGCATCTTACACTACCAACCAACTACTGAACTACATATCTTTAGTGTCCCAATTGAACTCCAAAACTCTTTCTTTATAATAGCTGACCATTTCTCTTCTCCCTTGCTACTGCGTGGTCTAGCTAGCTACATGACGTTCTTTCAATGATATGTACTATCTTATACAAGCATTATCCATTCCTGTGCACTGAGGAATCTTTAGAAGAAGAAAAACATTATATGTTATACAAATATGAATAGAGAAAATGTGGCACAATTAATTGGCTGAGCAAACTTATTCCTGAAATTTCCAAACTTCTGAAAACAGGACTTCTCAATGATGTCCAGGGAACATCACTGGAATGGGGGAAGGGCAGCAGATGTCATCTACCTGGATTTCTGCAAAGCCTTTGACATGGTCCCTCACCACATCCTTCTCTCTAAATTGGAGAGGTGTGGATTTGAAGGATGGACTGTTCGGTGGATTAAGAATTGGTTGGCTGCACACAGCCAAAGGGTTGTGATTAATGGTTCTGTGTCAGGGTGGAGGCCAGTTACAAGCAGTGTCCCTCAGGGCTCAGTCTTGAGACCGATGCTCTTCGACATCTTCATCAATGACATAGACAATGGCATCAAGTGCACCCTCAGCAAATTTGCAGATGACACCAAGCTGAGTGGTGCAGTCGATACCTTGGAGGGAAGGGAAGCCATCCAGAGGGACCTGGACAGGCTGGAGAAGTGGGCCCATGTGGACCTAATGAGGTTCAACAAGGCCAAATGCAAGGTGCTGCACTTGGGCCAGAGCAATCTCAGGTATTTATACAAACAGGGGGAAGATCTCCTTGAGAGCAGCCCTGCAGAGAAGGACTTGGGGGTCCTGGTGGACAAGAAGCTGGACATGAGCCAGCAGTTTGCGCTGGCAGCCCGGAAGGCCAACTATGTTCTGGGCTGCATTAAAAAAGGGGTGGCCAGCAGGGAGAGGGAAGTGATTGACCCCTCTACTCAGGTCTTGTGAGGCCCCATCTGGAGTACTGTGTCCAGGCCTGGGGCCCCCAGTACAAGAAAGACATGGAGCTCTTGGAGCAGGTCCAGAGGAGGGCCACCAAGATGGTCAGAGGGCTGGAGCACCTCTCCTATGAGGAAAAGTTGAGGGAACTGGGCTTGCTTAGCTTGGAGAAGAGAAGGCTCTGGGGAGACGTCATTGTGGCCTTCCAGTACTTGAAGGGAGCATATAAACAAGAGGGAGTTGGTTAGGGTTAGGGTTAGGTTTAGGGTTAGGTTTAGGGTTAGGGTTAGGGTTAGGGTTAGCGTTAGGGTTAGGGTTAGGGTTAGGATAGGGACATTTTAAATGGGCAGATAGTGATAGGACAAGAGGGAATGGTTTTAAACTGAGACAGGGAAGATGTAGGTTAGATATTAGAAGGAAGTTTTTTACACTGAGGGTGTTGACGCACTGGAACAGGTTGCCCAGGGAGATTGTGGATGCCCTATCCCTGGAGGTGTTCAAGGCCAGGCTGGATGTGGCTCTGGGCAGCCTGGTCTAGTGGTTGGTGACCCTGCACACAGCAGGAGGATTGAAACTAGATGATCATTATGGTCCTTTTCAACCCAGGCCATTCTATGTTTCTATGATTCTATGATAGTTCTAATTTTGCAGCACTTGCATGCAACTTATTTTATATACGCATGTTTATGGCTCAGTTGCACCACAAGCCACAAGGTAAAGTGAGATGGGTGTCAATCATTTCATCTGAACTAACCAACACTTTTTACCAATAATAAAGGCCGAATATGAGATGTGATTATGTTTTCATATCATGTGCATTTGTATGGAGCATATTTGTCTTCCAAACACCTGAAACAAAATTGTATGAGTTGAGAAAGATTTTTACTTTATGCCTGGCAGTGAAAATGTTCAGTTTGTTTATGTTTGATATTAATTATGAAATGGTGGGTAGTCACATTAGTTTTAATTAGCAGTACTCTGGCAATCATGAATCTTTTCAGGCACAACTTCATTTTTGCAGTAAAAAAGCCTCTTAAAGGCAATTTCTGATAAGCATACATAAACTATACAGGGTGTGGGAGAGAAATCAATGAAATAAATATTTACAAAGGATTAAGGTCTGTAAATTATGTATCTTTCAAAGAACGTAACTTTCCTGTCAAATATCCTATTGATTTTTTTTGGCTCTTTAACACTTCTTCATCTGTGGTGAATGCATATTAATGAAAAATAGTATATTGCTAAGTTTCAGAGATAACTGACCTCTTCAGATACTGTTTTACTTCTGTATGGATATCAAGGAGAACTTGTGGAAATGCATAAAAATGTAGGAGTGACAATACCTATACTATTCTGAATGCATCAGAAGTGATCAGTCTCACTGATACTCCAACCCAAGTATCAAACTCATTATATAACCAAGAGCTGTAAGATTTATACTGTATGCTTTGGGAAGGTGAAAAAACAGTTCTGGAAGACAACTATAAATAGAAGAACACTCCCAAGGGTCTCATCATTACAGTGCAAAATGAGTTTCAAGTGGCTGTACAAACCAAGAGATCTGGTAAAGTCAGCTTTCCCTATTGGACAAATATAATGCAAGAATGTCCTCATTTCCCCAAACCTGGCCCATAGCAGATGTTAGGGAAGAAGAGACCAAATATGTATAATACTTTTTTAGAAGGTCCTGGCTCCTTGTCAGAATATAAATGGAGCTGGGAACATGTACTGAAGAAAGAATATAATCCCCTTTCCACTTAGGCTTACAGCAAAAACATGGTCCTTTTCAGGCCTCAGTAGCTAATTAATAGCAGAATACGTTTAAATAGGTTAAGTTGTTGTACATGCTTTGGAATTCAATGAAACAGCAAAATCTAATAAGCAAAATCAGGCTCTTTTATGTAAACTAATCACTTATGGCTAAGCTCTCTTTGTAACATCTTCACTGCATTATTCCACAGACAATAAATTGCTCCTTTCAGTGAAGGCAATATTTCTCAGCTCTTACGCACCATAAATCATGTTTTCTTCTCAATCTGCCATGCCAGTTTTATTTTAAACAATTGCAGTGAAGTGTGTGCCACAATTCACATGCCGTATATTACCTTCCATCAGTTTAACTGCCACAATCACTGTTTTCCAGTTTCGGTTTCATATTTATGTATCTTGTCAGTTGGAAAAACAAATACCTTGAATTCACTCGAACACCCCAAGAACAGCAAAATATTATATAGCACCTTAGGATTTTCAATATTATCTTGATTGGCCAACACTTACACAGTTGCTAATGATTTTGATAACTAGTAATAGATTATATTTCTGAGGCCTAAGGAAATGTATTTATTTGCTATTACATGCTGTTTAATTTGAAGTACTTTGAAGCAACTGTTAAAGCAGACTACTGGATGCTGAATGTTTTATGATGGAATATTCTTTTTTCTTATTTACATTTCTCATCAGAACACAATTTTGATTATTTTGATATCTCTGAGAATAAAATTAAAAAAAGAAAAATAATTGCATTAATTAGATTAATTATTCAGAATTACATTTCAAAAGAATCTAATTTCTAAGCAATTCCATATGTTATACACTTAAAAAATGACAGGGCCTTCAAAACTAATGAGCAGCCATGCTCAGTTTTAAATGTGAAATCAAGAACTCACTTTTCTTGAACTCCAATAAAAATGCTCTCCATGAGGCAATGAGGACATACCTTAGTTGTTGATGTGTAGGGAGGCTTACCCTGTTGCAGTGTATTATACATGGAGCATTAAGAGGATCACAAGGTAAACAGTTTTATTATCATTAAGTCATATATGGGAACAACAAAGTTTAGCAAGCCAGTTCTCTGAGGAGCTAAAAGTATAATTTTCATATTTTAGCCTGCAGAGAAGCTGTATGAATAGCACCAGGACCTGGGTGTCCTGGTGAACCACCAGTATGCCCTTGTGGCAAAGAAGGCTAATAGTATCCTAGGCTGCGTTAAAAAGAGCATGTCAAAGGAGGTGATCCTCCTGCTCTGCTCTGCCCTGTTCAGGCCGCATCTGGAGTACTGTGTCCAGTTCTGGGCTCCTGAGTCCAAGAAAGACAGGGAACTGCTGGAGAGAGTCCTGTGGAGAGCCACAGAGATGATGAGGGACCTGGAGCACCACTCTGATGAGGAATGGCTGAAAGACCTGGGGCTGTTCAGATGGAAGAAGAGAAGACTGAGAGGAGATCTTATCAATATTCATAAATATCTAAAGATTGGGTATCATGCAGATGGGCTCAGGCTCTTTTCAGTGGTGCCCTGTGACAGGACAAGGGGCAATGGGCACAAACTGGAACACAGGAAGTTCATGTGAAAATGAAAAAAACTTCTTTCTTTTGAAAGTATCAGAGCACTGGAACAGGCTGCCCAGAGAGGCTGTGGGGTCTCCTTCTCTGGAGATATTAAAACCCAGCCTGGATGCTTTCCTCTGCAACTTACTGTAGGGAACTACTTTAGCAGGGGGATGGACTAAATGATCTACAGAGATCACTTCCAACCCTTACAATTCTGTGATTCTGTGATCTGGCCATTAATTTTCTACCAATGGTTTTTTGATGGAAATCAGAACCATAACCAAGTATACGCCATGATAATATGATCATGATTTCATCTGGCTATAAATGCTATATACTCTTCACCTCTAGTTCTTAAGGAACTGGATTCCTTGACAGAAAGAGGTGACATGAATGTAAACGAGCATAAATTTTATGATCCTGCACTTCCACTAAATTTTGGAGTGCTTCACAACTTACTACTTCTGATACTTTAAGTATCAACTCATAACTGGCTTATTAATCAATAGATGTCTTGAAGGTGTGCTAGATGGGTATGTTTAATGATCTGATAGGTCTTTAACACCTCTGCTTCCAAAGACATGAATAATTGGTCTAAATAGCTGTAGATTAGAGGTTCCTACTATTATACAGCTTTAGTTGAAATGTTGCTCTTTGAAGCCTGCATTTTTTCTTCTTTTGACTACAGATCAAACACTAACTTATTGTTTACAAATTTACTATTAAAACTTGCATCAGGAAAATGATGAGTGACAAAATACTGACACAATTCTTCTGAAAGAATATTAAAAATGCAACATGCAACATCACTAATGGAATTCCTTGTCCTTGGAAATCCTCTTAGAAATATAGCAAAGTTTAAGTCCAAAAGAAACAAAATTTCTTCTTGATTGAGTATCAATATTCACCTATGCTTCTATTTCATTTGTACAGAAAGAAACCTAATCTCTATGTAAGTATTCAAAGTAAAGATGAATGGACAATTTCCTGTGATAATGTCTTCCCATGATTATTTACTCTCATTGTTAGCATACATTTTCTTTCATTGTGAAAGTTTGTAGCTCTAGCTTTCAGTCACTGGAATTGAGACTGCTCAAATCACCTCTAAAATTTTATAAACAGTAATGGCAATACTTGGTACTTACACAGTACACCGTACACATTTAAATTGTTTTTTGTTATTTCTTTCTCAATCTCCATTTATTTTGAGCTCTCTAATATGTTTGTAAAAGTCTGTGAACAAAATTGTATATCATCTTCCAGTATTAGTTTCACACATACGCCATACAAAAGTAGTACTGCCTATAACATGATGCTCCTGGTTTTATAACAGGAAATCACTTTCTTTCTGCCAGTTTATATCCCTGCTTTGGGGTATCATTTCTCTGTAAAATAAAGGAGGATATGTAACTAAAAATTTTTCCTCATTGAAGCAGCACAGAAGAACAGAAGAAATATTCTAGAGCCAGGGCACCTGGCTTCTTGGCTTTGTGGTGAAAGTGAGTAGGAATACAACAGGTCTCATTACATAAGATATCCATGGAGGTGGAGTACTATCATGGCATAATAGAAAATTTTGTCATACTTTTTTCAGTTTGTACTTCATAAAAAACAGCTGTTTGAGGGAGAAAGTTTAAAGGTAGAATTAGAGATTCTGTAGAGCAGGAGAAAGGTGAGCAAGCAGAAAAGGTGACTTTTAGTTGATTGTTGGAGAGACCTTGTAAATTACCCACATGAAGTTAGAGAAAAAAAAATGTGTACAACCTTGAGAGCAAGGAACATTGTCATGGTGTCTCTCTTAAGCAAATGAAAGCTATCCCTGTGTATTGTCTAGTCCAGCACCTTTTTCAAAGCAAGATCAACTAGAGAAGGCTGCCCTGGATGGTGTCTAATCAGGTTTTGATTGTCTCCAAAGTTGGAGATCACAGCTTCTCTGTTCCAGTGTTTGACTGGAAAAAAAAAAAAAAAAAAAAAAAAAAGGTTTTCTGATGTTTAAGTGGAATTTCCAGTATTTTGATTTATGACTGCTACCTCTTTCCTTCTAATGACAACAGTAAAAAGACTCTGTCCATCTTTTTTTCTCTCTCCCAGCAGGTACTTACATACACTGATAAGATCTGCCCTGAGCCTTCTTCAGACCAAAATTCCCAGCTCTCTGAGTCTCTTTTTGTATGGCAGCTGCTCCAATCCTGCTCATTAATTCACCATCTCAGTGATCGTAATGTTCTCAAGTGTCCAGGTAGTAGCTCTTGGTTCTGTGCTGGATCTGACAGAAGCTCGTGTGTGGTCATGCATCTGGTCCAGCATGTCCTTATCAAAATGAGCTACGGCAGCTCTGAAGTCAGTGCTGAATACATAAGGAACTATTTGACTATCTGGGGAAGTGTTTATCTACCTTCACTGGAAAAAATAAAAAGAAGAAGAAGAAGCTTAAAATCCTGGAACTAGTTTACACATCCACCATATATTCACTGCTATTTACTATAGTAGGTGACAACAGTTGGCATCACATCCAGTGATTCATTCACTCGCTCTCAGCAGGGTGAGTGATAGAGTTGGAAGGGTTAAGGTAAGAAAATTAAGATTAAGGCATTTCAAGAAGCAGAGGAGAGAGAAAGAAGGAAAAAGAAAAAGGCAAAACAACTAAGTGATTCAAAGCCAATCACTCGCAACACTCTACAAGTAGACCAACACCCAGCCAGTTTCCAAGCAACTACTACTTATGCAAAAACCCCATAACCTCTGTTTTTATTGCTGAGTATAACATTATACAGCATGGAGCAGTGTCAGCTGCCCTGGTTGCGTTCCATCCTTGTACAGTTGCAGCTTTCTCACTTAGAGAAGCAGAGTGAGAAACAGAGAAGGCCTTGAGACTGTACAAATATGGTTCAGCAAAGCTTAAAACACAGTGTTATCAACACTGTTTTCAACATAAATCTAAACCATAGCAGCATGGAGGATGCTGTGAATAAAATGAACTCCATTCTACATAGATCCAGTACAGGGAGCCTCTGAACTTTGACAAGTCTCAAGAGCTCAAGCATAGGTGTTCAAGGAAAACTAGTATCTTTGGATACTTACATTAAAACTATCATCCAGTAAATAAATTCTTGCTTTCTCTAAATTAGTTCCCCTGAAGGTGCCTCAAATTTTAGAACAGAATATCTCTTCCAAGTATCTTCAGAAAACAGCCTATACAAAATTACTAGCTTTTTTCAAAAATCTGATCCTCATCCACTAGATGCTTAGCTATGTGGACAGACTGAAAATCCTGTAAAACTTTCATATAAAAATAAAATAATTAAAACTTAAATAAAATTAAACAATTAAAATAATTAAATTTATTGTTAATCAAATTCTTTCATAGGAAACACCATTCAGAGGCTAATACCCCACATACATCTTACTTAGGTGTCATTCTGCAATTCTGCACAAGATAAATTTCACTCATTACCACAATTTTATCAATGAGCTCTGCTCTTAATAATTACATCAGGAGTTTACAGAATTAAACATACGAGCCAAAAAAAAAACCTTGAATGTAAAATTGGTTGCAATTTTAAGCATGATGCAATATTGTGCTGTATCTATAAAAGATTTGGAGGATGTTAGCCAGTAAGAATGGAAGGACTGCAAAAAAAAAAAAGCATATTTTGGTATCCAAAGTATTAAAAACCTCTTGAAACATTACTAAATTCAGCTAGAAGGCAATAATCCAAGAATTCTCTTGCTAAATGACCAGTCTCGTGCATTCTGTCAAATCAAGAACTTAGAAAGCCATATGCCTCCCCAGAGACATCTCTAAAATGAATACATGGGCACTATGAAAAGAAAAATGAAAAGCAGAGACCATACAAGCAGCCTTTTGTAAAGGCTCTTCAGTAGATCTGGCAGTGGTTCATGCACATCCCCTATTCCCAGAGGACTGTTCCACAGGCTATGATAGCTCAAATGTGCCCATATCACACATCCCCACTCAGGTGTTAATTCAGTGATGCTGATTGTCTAATTTTCCCTTTACAACCATTCTCTCATTCACAGAGGAGCTGTTTGCATATATTGACGGTTCCAGCCTCACAAAATCTTTTCACCAGCTTCTAATACTGAGAGAAAATTCTGAAGACTACCCTAATAGAGAATATTTGGTTGGGTTTTTTTTAATTAATCATAAGAACTTTCCCCATTTTTCTTCATCCTCTTTTATTTTTTTTAATTATTTTTATTTCTTGTGGGAGCCCACAACTCTGAACTATATATGTACTTCCAGCCAAAGTAAATTATCAGGTTCCATTAAAAAATAGTCTGTTGAAGACAACAATAACAATTCTTCATTTACATCAAAAGATGTCATAGTTACATCAAAGTTGCATGTTCTTCCCACTGCAGTGCTTAAAGAAGAGGAACCACAAACAAATCAGATCATGTCCATGCAGTATCTGGATGCTCTGTCTAGTGAGACTTTACTAGATGTCCTCCCAAAGTTTTGTTCCAAATAGAACATGACCCACGTCCCAGACAAGCTGAGATTTCGGCACAATGTACCCCAGCCAAGATTAACAGTTCTACCAGAAAATGTCTTCATAGCTTACATATAAAACCAATTGTTAAGTCTTGTCAGATTCCGAATTTTTTTGAAAATATTATTCATTCTGTTGTGTTCAAAAATGGCTCATATGGGAGAAATAATTTTGCTTGTACTTTTTATAATCAAATAATTTGTACACTTCTTGACCTCTTCAGGTCACAGTTAATTTATTATCACGATTAATGCAGACAGCATTGCCTTCCTTCTATACACTCCTGAGATTTACCACATGAGGTATTTTTAAGTATAAATCCCTTAACATCTGCCTTAATTTAGTAGATAAGATCATTAACAGCCATTATATCTAATCAACATCTAATCCTTGTAGAAGGGATTCATTAGCAGGATGAAAAGGGAGCAGAAGCCCACTAATGATAAATGTTTATTTTCCTTGAATAAATTTCCACAAGGGAAGAGCTGGAAACACTTTAAAAAACTCTTCCAGAACAACACTGGGCTGCAGATTGAGCGATCACCCTCAAGCAGCAGGTCATTAAGAACATGGTGCTTGCTTTTATATCTGTAATCACAAAAGAGATTTTTCACAAAGTGGAGAAATAGGTTGAAGTTAACAAAGAATCGTTAGAACAATATTTTGCTTGTGGTGACATCTGTACCCATTGAAGTACAAAGCTCTTCCCTGAAAGAAGGTGATATTTATCATGATTTCCAGAGCTTTTCACTGTATGGGGAGATATGCAATGACTTACCACAGCAACAAAATTTCTGAGGTCGATATGAGAGGAAAAGGAGTGTGACTGTTATTAAAATTATTCTCATCCTAAATCCAAAATACAGCACCACACCAGCTATTAGGAAGAAAAATAATTCTATCTCAGCCAAAACCAGAACAACATGAAATGCCAGAGTGATTTGAGATCATTCAATAGCTGAGGGGGAACACAGTGATTACATACATTTCTGCCTACAGACCTCAAAATCTTTTTAATTTTTTTTTTCCTTTTGGATTGGCTAAAGGAGATTGCAAGGTTTAAAACTAGTAGTCCTAATAAAATGTCTAAATAATTCAGTACTTTCTGACAACTGGTTTATTTCAGCTATTCTCCTCCTCTCCATATTTTTTTACAGGCAAATTCTGGCAGCACTCATAAATAGTGAAGCACCTCCAAATTATTTAAAAGGCTTTCAGTGTAGCATAAGAATTTGTCCACTGTTCAGATTCTAATATTCAAGTTCAAGTATTTATTTTTCATATATTTGTCATACCACTTTTGTTGGTTTATACAAATGCAGAAATGAGTCCTGGGCTTTAACTACTTGTATATGCATGCAATCCTCTGCCAAATCTTCATTCATCCTTTGGCTGAACAGAGAAAATTTGAAGAGTCTATGTTAAAAATCTATTGATCCTCAAAGAATCTATGCATTTCATGTTTTTTTCATGTTTAACCTCAAAGATACTCTTAGAGACCAATGTCATTTTATTTCTGGATTTCAGTTAATTTTTGCATTAAAATTATGTTGAATGAAACTCATGCACATCATTGAAGATGGGGACAGAAATTCAGATCTGACTCTGTGCATTTCTTGAAAAGTATTTATATCTCTGTGTTACATAGCAAGGCTCTAACTCCTTCTTTCCAACTCCTCCAGTGCAAGACTTCTGTGCTGTAGTAACAGATTTGACAGAATGTATATCAAATTGACTCACCCTGACCTGACTACAAGTTGGTAGTCTCTGGCTGAGTCATGATCATAGAATCATGGAATCACAGAATGGCCTAGGTTGAAAAGGACCTCAAAGATCATTGAGTTTCAATCCTCCTGCTGAGTGCAGGGTCGCCAACCACTAGACCAGGCTGCTCAGAGCCACGTCCAAACTGGCCTTGAACACTCCAGGGATGGGGCATCCACAACCCCCCTGGGCAACCTGTTCCAGTGCGTCAACACCCTCTGTGTAAAAAACTTCCTTCTAATATCTAACCTACATCTTCCCTGTCTCAGTTTAAAACCATTCCCTCTTGTCCTATCACTATCCACCCTCACAAACAATCAATCCCCCTCCTGTTTATACGCTCCCTTCAAGTACTGGAAGGCCACAATGACGTCTCCCCGGAGCCTTCTCTTCTCCAAACTAAACAAGCCCAGTTCCCTCAACCTTTCCTCATAGGAGAGGTGCTCCAGCCCTCTGACCATCTTGGTGGCCCTCCTCTGGACCTGCTCCAAGAGCTCCGCGTCTTTCTTGTGCTGGGGGCCCCAGGCCTGGACACAGTACTCCAGATGGGGCCTCACAAGAGCCAAGTAGAGGGGGACCACCACCTCACTCTCCCTGCTGGCCACTCCTCTTTTAATGCAGCCCAGAACATAGTTGGCCTTCCGGGCTGCCAGCGCACACTGCTGGCTCATGTCCAGCTTCTTGTCCATCAGGACCCCCATGATCATGAACCACTTCATTCTAGAATGGACATACAGAATCTACAATTACAATTTCATAGCATGAGTATTGTTACCATTAAGACGGTGTACAAAAGCCAGACTGATAAGAAATTAGTGCTGTAATTGTTGTGTGATGTTCTGAACTTAAGACTTAGAATTTTGAAGTGCTGTGAGCAGACTTAGCAGGATAGTACTTTCAGGCAATTTGTCTGCAGGTACAACTAGAATGGGAAAACTTAATGGCACAGGGCAGGAAAAAGATGAGTCAACTTACAGCTCTGCAACAAGAGATCTCTGGATATCAGCAGGACAGGAGACTGGATTCTGAAGTACTGGCCAACATTGGGTTCTTCCAATGAATTAATCCTAAATTCATGTAGTGGTCAATTCCTGAATTTGTCCAACAGAAGTTCATCAGAATATCCTAACTTTGAGAAATAATAACATTAGATTACTTTTAGAAAAATTCTTGACATTCAGCCCACAAAACCTCCACAGTTCTGATCAAGAAGACCTCCAGTCCATGGTGCTAGTGTTCAGTACCTACATAGCACCAGGTATAATAGTTGTCTATGTTCTGCATTCAAGGGCAGTCCAACCATCTGGTATCTATATTTTCTCATGTAAGCAGCCTGTTCCAACCTAAAAGTTCAGACTACCTACAAATTCCATCTGTCTTCATTACAGATTATGTCAAAACAAAATCTCTGCTCACCTTCCTGCCTGAGCTTGTCAATGCAAGACTTTATGGGTCTGCTGGAGGATGAGGGCAAAATAAGGCTCTCTGCATTGAGCATAATCAAGTGATCTTCCCAGGAGAATAAATGTAAGAGCTACAAAAGCTAATTTACTGGTAGACAAGGAAGATAAGTGTTTATGTTGGCCTAAAAATGGCCTTGGTGATGCTCTGAACAGAACTGTAGACACCACATTGGGTTCCACTCTTGGTTACATTTTTTTTTACAGATTTCTTTTCAGCTCAGGGATTTTCAGAGTTCAATAAAAGCAAACTAATATCAATCTTCAGAATTTGGTTATTAAATCTAAAAGAGACACCTATTTAGTATTTGCCCTTTGTATTTGTCCTTGCACATCAAGTTAGTTTACCTACACCTCTCATTTTGCATACTTTATTGTTGTTAAAATCTAAAATCCATGCAGAATTTTCATTGATGTGGGGTTTGACATACTCTAAGAAGCCCTGTCAGTCTGGGGGATATTTTATTAATTTATTTTTTCAGCTGTGATAACACTCAGGAAACAAGATGAGCAGCCCCAGAGATAATTTTCACAGTGATATATGCAGCTACAGATAGGACTTAACACCAAGGTCAGTAAAATTCACACAATCTGTTTGAGAACATAATGTTGCAAAACTGAACTCATAAATAGACTTTGAGGAAAAAAGTGAACAGAGATGAATAGTGAGAAGTGTGTGTTCATTTGTCACTAACCACCTACTTGATATTAACACCTACCCAGAAAATTTCTTTCTCAAGACATGAGATGAGTTTCCATCAGATTGCTGCATTTGGGATTTAGTGTCTGCTCTTTCCTCAAGCTAGCAGTATTTCTGTGTCTACATGGATTCTTGAAAGATGAGTTAAAATCTTGTCAGTAAAGGGCTATCTATATTTTTGCCACTCTTCATAAGACTTTCCTAAAGTCTAAATGCTGGCGCACTACCAAACTTACACTCAGGAATGGGAGAATAGAGAGCACAGAAAAGGAGCAAGTGCAGAGAACCAGCAAGGATCACTCCCTCCAAGACAAAGTGAAAGATTCCAAATAAGAGCGCGTGGATGGACAGTAATCAGTTTTCTTAAACATTATACTAGTGTCTGTGTAATGATCGCCATATCATCAAAACTCCTACCATCTCCCATACTTAGTTTGTTAGTGGATCATTAATGTGATTAATTCTATGCCATTTTCCCAGGAAAAAAAATAAAGCCTTACTACGGGAGAATGGATGAGGAATGTCCTTCACTATAAATATTTCCCAATACTTTTTAAAAGATCAGATTAACTGCAACAGACATATTTTTGAGACAGAAAACGACAGGCTTTCAAGAAATATGTGATCTACATACACACTGAAATTGCTGCTGGAAAAGAGCATGCATTGTTGCCTCTCATCACCAGAGTCAGCTCCTACTGCTTCCTAGCTGAGATAAATAGCTATTGCAACACCTGGCAAATGAGTATCTAACTCAGGCAGAATGATTAACAAAGCCTAGATGAGGATTCATTTAAAAAGATATTTTGAAATCTAAGTGCATTACCATTAATTTAATGTGATTTCTTTTTTTCCCATGTATCCCACAAGACATTTATTGAACAACTGCATGCCTCTCAAGAAAGCACCTAAGCCAGATGTTTATGTTTGTCCAGAGACTGTGAAGGGATAAACATACACATGTTCAACATGTATGTTGATATTCCAGCATACTAAATAGTAGGAATCCAAAGCCAGTAAGGAGAAGCACTGAGGATTTGAATGATTCTGAAAAGGTCCCTGTCTATTGTAATTCAGGATATCGTGCCTTCTTTTCAAGACACAAAATAGGGGTGCTTCAGGCTGGTCGAGTGGTTTAATTAAACTGATCAAAGTTTCATAGCATAAGTATGTGAGAAGAGACAGAGACATATCCACAACATATTGAACTCTGAAACTTTGAATGGACCGGAAGGAAGAGCAAAGACCCTTAGTATTCATCAGGATTTCACTTTGAGTGGAATACAGTGGATATTCCAGACAGTGGATAGGACACTCACATGTAGTCACCAACTTCACTTCTGTGCAATGCGTTCCGGGGTAACTGGTTGCTAGCACACATACTAGTACACATTTCAGCACTGAAATATAGCAGAGACATCTACCTTTACAACAGGGAACACCCACATCTGAACAAAGCCAGTGGGGAAACCATGTGCTGTGATTTTTAAAAATAACCATTGGGGGAAAAAAAAAAAAAAACATGCTTTAAAAAAGTGTTAAAAGCAGACTATAAATTTAGCAAAAACAAGCAGCAAGTCAGCATCATTTGGAGTATATTGAGAGCTTCAGTCACCACTTTCAAGGAGCTTCCTACCTCTTACCTGTTTTATTTCATTCATGTTATATGGATAACAGGTTAATCCACTGTACTGTTTTTGCAGCTACTTTGCTGTTCCACCAAATCAATTTCTGTCAGTGTGGTTTGTTTCACTCTCATGCCTCCAGGTACTTACTTATACTTGGGATTTGTGCTTTTTGTTGTTATTATTGTTTTTGCCCTGAGCAAGTTATTTTGGTTGCTGAAGCAATGTACCACTACACAGTGCTAAAACCCAGAATGCAGATGAAGGAACATGTACACTGCATACTGCAATTCAAGCATTAACACAATTTCTGCTGTGCATACCTTTTATTTTCTGGGGAGGGAGGTGTAATTCAAGCAAAAGCACTATTTTCTGCACACAAGTCCCCAAAGTTCTGCCACTTTTATTCTTTCGGAGCAAGTCTGATTAAGTACACAGGGTTCACCAAAGGAGGTAAGTTAGGTTATGCCTTTAGGCACAGCCCTGAGCAAAGAGTGCAAGTAAGGGATCCAAAGGCTAAGAACTGCTCTGAGAAGGTTAATTATTTCTCTCACTCCCTCACTTATTTGCTCTATTATTTTTAGTTTTCAAATCACAGTGGATAGCATAAAACAGATCTGTATTTTCACTGCAAAAAGTGAATTAGGTGGAGTTGGAGGAAATTGTTTTGACTTTTAATTCTGGCATGGTGGGGTTACTTTGGCTGGCCAGCAGACCTCAGCCAGCCATTCTCTCACTCCCTCTCTTCAACTGGAGACAGGGAGGTAATAAGATGGAAAAGATGGAAAAGTTCATGGGTAACAATAAAGACAGGGATAATACTGATCAGTTACAATCATGGGAAAAAATACTCAACATAGAGAAGATTAATCTAATTTGTGGCCAATTAAAAATAAAAGAGGATTTTGAGAAAGAAAGGCAAAACTAAAACCAGCCTCTCTCCATCCTCTTTCTTGCAAGGCTCACCTTTGCTCCCTCCTTCTCAACTCTTCTCTCTCCTCCACCAGGAGCAGAGCATGGGATGAGGAATAGGGGTTGCAGCCAGTCTGTAATGCTTTACCTTTGCCACTTCTTCCTAGGTTTTTCTCCTGCTTCATCATAGTCCCTCCCATGGGCTGCAGTACTTCAAGAACTGCTCCAGCATGGGTCTCTACCACTAGGTGAGAGCACCTGTAAGGAGAGTATGGACAGCCCCATCGTGCATTTAGTTTGGCTAGCTAGCACTCTGCCAGACAATTCCAGCCCATAGCCAGGGCATTAGCCTGTGCCAAGAATCATTACCAATAAACAATTTAATTGGAAAGAGTTTTGAAGGGAAAGAGTCTTCAAAAGTATAAATAAACCACACCATGCCAGTTGGCCTCCGTTCCAGAGTCACATCCCAGGACAGTATAATTTATTAATGTAAAACAGAATTATGGAATCACAGAATCAAAGAATTGCTTCGGTTGTAAGCGACATTAAAGATCATCTAGTTTTAACTCCTCACCCACTAGATTGGGTTGCCTAAGGCAACTTCCACCCACAGCTACTAACAAGTGAAAGATGATAATGACTGAGTACACCCCTTGAATGGTTGAACATTCACATGCATTTCATTGACATGCTTTTCATCAACCAAAATCACCATAGTTCATCTACTGCTTTTCTCTCTTATTTCATGGGAAACATGAAAATATGTGCTTCCTACATTCAACTTACTCATAAAAATCTCTTCAGCCTTCCATATTTTCTGCTTCCCTGGCTGCTCTTAAACAGGAAAAGTTAGAGCAGAAACTGGATACCTATAGTTATGTCATCAAGTTAACACTACTTGCATTGCTCTATCTAGAAAACTCACCTGAGATCATTGCACAATTAAAGGTTTGGAAGCTGTCTTCCCAGCACACAACTTGCTGGTTAAGAAATGTCTCTGAGGCTGAAGAGCAGAAAGTAGGTCACCTAGGACCGCAATAAACAGCTTTTTTTTCTACAGGGCTGGATGTGCTTACCAGTCCTGAATTGTTCACAGCAATCCAATTTGAGAGAGATAAATTTTGGGCCCTGGCATTACAGCATTTAACACTTTCTGAACAGGAGTACATTCACTCTGTGTTTGCTCTCACCAGGATTCATAGGAATCCATGTTTAATTACTGCAGTACTGGCAGTCCTCCAGCTCACATTCCATGCTATCCTGCTTCCTACCATGCTGCTATTAACAGATATTTACTAACATACCAAAAAAAAAAAAAAAAAGAATCACGACCTCTAGAGCTTAGTTCAACCATTTTGGCATATCTTGCACAAAAATAGGTAAAATTCTTTGCGCTCACATTACAGAAAATTAAAAAACAATGCCTGTTGCATTGGACCACAGCCCTTATTAATCCCTAAATTGCACCTGTGTGCAGTTTGAAAGAGCTGGCTCACACCAAAGCCATGCCAGACTAACATGCTATATGGATGTCCTGCAAACCATGTGTTCTGACAGTGTTACTATATTCATATAGACTAACTTTCATAGATAAATTTTCAATGCTCCATTGCTCCAGAGACAATTGGTGACATGTTTTGCATGGTGGCCATCCGTTCTCTCAGATGAAAATATACACAGAATCACAGAATGGCTTGGGTTGGAAGGGACCCCAAGGATCATCAGTCCCCCTGCCATAGGAAGGACCACCAACCTCCAGATCTGGTACTAGACCAGGTTGCCCAGGGTCCCATCCAACTGGGCCTTGAACATCTCCAGAGGTGGGGTATCCATAACCTCTCTGGGCAACCTGTTCCAGCACCTCTGTGAAGAACTTCCCCCTGACATCCAATCTAAACCTTCCCACCTTGAGCTTAAAACCATTCCCCCTTGTCCTACCACTATCTACTCTTGTAAAAAGTAGATTCCTCTCCTGTTTATAATCCCCTTTTTTATGTACGTATGCTCATACTAACTTTAAAGTGTACAGTTGAATCTGGTATATTACTGGTATATTACCTTCCTAACTCCCTCCTTCATGTTATTACTAAAAAGAGTCATAACAGGTTTCTCTCATTACAAACTATAAGTAAATGGCAAGTATCCCCATCAGAAGGGCATGCTACTTCTCAAGGTCACTACTTTCTTTGTGACTGCAGCTGATACCCATTATATTTATACCACTAGCCAGTTGTAAATGTCACTCTGAAATTCCATGAATAATCATGAATGAATTATCGGCATTGATATGTTTCATCCTATGTTACCTCTAGATTTTGGAAAGATCCTAAATATACTGTATAGTGGAGAATTATGTGTCCGTGGCTTTCTGTAAACAGCTGCAATCAAACAAACCTATCTATAAAGATAATGGCATAGTTGGGTATATAGAATTTATTCACCTAACTTACATCATACTAAATGTTAAACATATTACAAAATATTTATCCTTTTTTTTCTAAAAATTACTGCACAGCGATTAACAAATATCATTTTTTGTAATAAAGAAGAGTGCCCATATTTCAGTTTGCTGCAATAATATCACAGACAAAGTACGCAGAAAACTTGCATCAGCTCCCATTTCCAGGATGACACAGCATGTGACAGTCAATACTGTTTCCCAAAAAGCTACATTGGCACTTCTTTATATGTATAGATTTACTAAATATTGCACTTCAGCCACAGCATTGCTCGGTACTTTTTCTCATAGTTGAAGTCCTTACACATCAGAAATCAACAGGAAATAGACTGCAGTTCTGCATTGCTCATAGGCCACTGAGCGACACCATGGCCTACTCATCAAAGCTCTAAAGCACAGGCGTCCAACCTATCAGCTTTCCTGAGCTGCGCTGAGTGAAAAATTGTCTTGAGCTGCATAAATAATATAGCTAACATATATATGTACAAAAATTTTTTTACGCTTTTCATTAAAACATAAAAAAAAGAGGGCAACAAAACCACAAAACTAGCAGGTTGGACACATATGCAAAGGAACGAGTGAGTATCGCGTGCACACAACATAACAGCGTTGGGGCGGATCAGCTTGGAGTGATCTTGTGAAGAATGTGGGAAGGTTGAGAGATCTGCATATGTACGGCAAAACTACACTGATACAGGCAATATTCATTGTGCAGGCAGTGCTATTCTCTGTTACTCATGGGCAAAAAAACCTGAGTAATGTGCTGGAAGAAAATTACCTAATAATAATCATGATTTCTAAGGAAGGCCTTCTGAATTATACCCCTTATGTGATTTATATAGATCTAAGATGTTCCCTTCTGGTCAGAAAATTATGCTTAGTTTTAAAATGACTTTTTAGATTACAATTTTTTTTTAAATCCTTTTTCTTCCAGAGAGACCTGGGTCTCATAAATTGCTCATTTTTGACATATTTGAGGACCTTCTAAAAAACCATTTTCTCAGTATACTTATGTATGCTAAATGTTAATCAGATCTTCAGTCTCAAGAAATGTACTTGACTATTTTAATCTTGGAAGAATTTCTTTATTCTCTTTGAGATAGAAAATTATAATTGCAAGTAGATTTCAGTAACACATTGCTGTCCAGTGCTCTGCTACTCTTCCTTTGATTTAAACCCTTGGTGGAAAGGAAATAAAAGTTACCAAACCCTAATTAAAGAAATTTACCTCTTACTATAGTCATTTGCCATTCTATTTTCTTTTTAAAGGCTCTATTAAGTAAGAGCAGATGATCTGAGGTAGCAGCACCTTTTTAATCACAATATAAAGCTGCAAGCGCTTAGATAACTCTTGACTGTGCTACTAAATTATACTTCTGGTAAAGATGCAAGAATTGAAGGCTGACATTTTAAAACTCAAGTTGCTAGATGCTTTCTTTACTAGCATTTTACTTGACTGCTTTTAATTCTGCAAAGTTGATATATGATAGTGAAGTCTAGCACACAATAAATTTCACTCTGAGTGGATAGAGGTGCTGTCAAGTCTTATCATCTTTAGAATGAAGGCAGAAGACCCTGGCACAACTCACTTCTAATTAAATTTTACTCTCCATTGAACACTCTGCTGAAGATCACAGTTGCTGGCAGCACAGGAGAGCCTAGGGCTGCGGTGCTGTGTTTGTTACATCTACTGGTCTTTCTGCATTTCTGTAAACATTCTTGTATTTTATCACCTCATCAAAGCTCCAAGCTTCCTTCTTAATACACTAAGAATAAAACAGGCATGTTGTATGTTGCTTCTGGATTTAGCTAAATGTCAAGAGCAGAGTGAACCTTTCTAAATCCAAGACTTATTTGCTTTAAATTATGGATGATGACAGAAACCATGAGGACAACTATATCAAATTAAAGATTTACACAACTCCCCTAGCTGCTATAAATAAATGTTTTAAAACTCTAATTTGTTCTGTTTTTCAAAAATAGGAGAATATGCATCCCACTGAAAGGGCAAGAAACATACCTCCCACAGGGAAGGAAGGGTAAAATAAACATTTACAAATGCTTCTACATCATGCTTTCTTAACATTCAGCTCTACTCTGATGCTTGTGATAGCTAAATAGGAAGTTGGCTGTGATATTCTCAGTGTTCTTAATCCACTCACTGTTATACTGTGTTGCCACTGTCTTGTACACCTGTTTTAACTTCATATTTATGTCATATTTTATTCAGGACAGGAAATGTTGTAGCTATGGATTTTGTGCAGCACCTTGAACAAACTGACACCAAATTCTCAGGGTTATTGCAGGTAACAAAATATGAGAAAGAGGTGTTATCCATGATGAAGAAACTGGCATGTTCCTTCCAGTTCACAGACAAGGGTCAAGTATCTACAAGCAGAAACAAATCACGATAAAGAACCCATGCAAATGAAGACTGTTCTTCTGAATAAAGAATGGGCAATGAGTGGACAGAGAGAAGCCCTACAGAAAAAGGACGTAGAGGGACTTGGATGAAAAACTCAACATGAGGTAGTAATATGCACTTGCAGCCCAGAAAACCAACTGAATCCTGGGCTACATCAAAAGAAGTGTAGCTATCAGGTTGAGGGAGGCGATTTTCCCCCTCTACTCTGCTCTCATGAGAACCCACCTGAAGTGCTGTGTTCAGCTATGGAGGCCCGGATATAAGAAGGGAATAGATCTATTGGTGCAGGTCCAGAGGAGGCCAAAGGGATGATTAAAGGACAGGAGCACCTCTCCTACAAAAATAAGCTGAGAGAGTTGATGTTGTTCAGCCTGGAGAAAAAAAGGCTCCAGGGAATGATCATATAGCAGCCTTCCAGTACCTGAAGAGGACTTACAGGAAAGCTGAGGAGGGTCTTTTTGTTAGTCAGTGCAGTGACAGGACAAGGAGTAACAGTTTTAAGCTAAAAGATGGGAGATTTATATTAGATATAAGAAGAAACGCATTACTACAAGGATGGTGAAGCAGATGGCTGTCCCATCTCTGTCATTGCTCAAGGCCAGGTTGGATGGAGCTTTGGGCAATCTGATCTAATGGAATATGTCCTTGCCCATGGCAGAGAAGTTGGAACCAGATGATCTTTAAGGTTCCTTCCAATGCAAACCATTCTACAATTCTATGATGTGGGTACTGAAGAATAATCTTTTGTATAAAATGGTCACCCTAGACAAGCATAATTGTAGAATCATTTGAGTTGGAAGGGACCCTGAAAAGTGATGCTAAGAATATTTTAAAGTGCTTACCATTAAGTTCCTTTCCTCCTCATCAAATATTTTTCTGTGACTGTCTTCTGAATTTTACCAACAAAAACATCATTTGTTTCCACTACAAGCATGCAGTTTGCCTCATTCAGTAGAATTGAAACCTTAAGGAATGCCGTAAATATTAATCAAGAATTTTTACATTATTAAACTGACATTTTCCAGGGATGAAGTCTCATGAAGAAGCCACTGGTTTTAGAATTTAAAGTTGTCCGTGTATTGAACATATAAGACCAAGGGAATACTGTTTTCCACATGCATGAAAACAGACATCAGCAGCATCAGACATGAAGTACTGATTTGAAGGAAAAGCAAACTGGTGCATTCAACAGGTAAATACTTTTTTGAGGGAAAATTACTTCCCACTTGTTTTTCACACCAGTGATGTAAATACAGCCTTCACCCAACAGCTTCTTATTTCCTTGCTCCCACTCTTTAAATGAAAACACTGTGCCCTCCATGTGTATATAACTAATTTAAATTCATAGAAGAAATACACCAGAACAAGCTTCATTTTGAGTTAAGTCCTGCCAGATGTTGAGGATTCTTAATTTCCATCGATGTCAATAGGACTCAAGGACAAATCAGTGTTTGGCAGTAAGTACTCAACACCAACCACTCTACTGTGCCTCTGGCACTACATGTTCAAATGCACTGTCTCCAAGGATATCATTAATGCAGGTACACAGAGCCAGGAATTGGCCCATCCATCCCCAAAGCTTCATTTTGGCTGTATCATTCACCATCCTGCCAAGTTCCGAGCTCCTTTCAAAGGAATTGGTTCTGGAAATCAACATATGCAACTGGTGATCCAAGGGTTGTCAGACATCATCAATGTATGGTCAGAGTTAAACCACAGAGCTGGTGATATTTTCGTAAAGTGCTCAGTAAGGTACATTTATCATATATCAGCTGCTGCTAGAAGTTTGGTCATAGGATAAGTCCTTCATAGAGTAAATGTCATTAGTTCAAATGTCTTACTAAGACACGAAGGGAGCATGCACCAAACAAAATGATATCAGAGTTTGAGATCAGTAAGGGAGGGGGACATTTTCCCCATCCAAGAATATTTGTAGGATTAGAAGAATCCATTCTGCAAACAAAGACCTTTTCAAAATGTCATTATAAAAATGAGACAGGCTCTTCAACCCTGGAATAGTCTAGCAATTTAACACATCAGTTTCCACAATCCAGGAAAAGCTATTATCTACTGAGGTATGGAGCTGATCTCTCTTTAGCCCAAAGACTTTGTGATTTGCAAAAATGAAATAACCCCTGTAGGAAAGGCTGGAAGGGGAGCCTGACAGACATGCAGAGTTTGTGTCACTTGCTCACCTGGTAGAACATATTGCTTCAAATGCAAGCAATGCAGCACTTTTTAATGAAAATTCATATACTGGAAGTACTGCTGCAATCAAAGTCTTCTGACCATACAAGAAAGAAAAGGGTGTTTCTAACAGAGGTTAGACAAAACACCAACTCAAATATACCTAAATATGCTATAGAGAAAGCAGGCTGTAGTGTTAACATGAGCCAGCCGGTTAGGATGAAGACGTTGCAGAGGTCTGGAGCTTGCCTTTGTTTGCTAACTTATTAAAGTGTAAAATTTTTCATTAGGTCTGGGAGAACAGAGACAGTCATATGTCTTTTCCCTGCTGAAGATGAAAATTTTGAAGGAAAAACATTTTAAAAGTTCAGAGTAAATGTGGGTGTTATCAACGGCCAATGTTTCCTGTACATTAAAACATCTTGCTAAATTCAATAGTTCTTATAAATATTTTTAGTCTATGCATTACTGGACAATTGTTTAAATCATATTTACTCTCTAGACTTTTGTTTGCAGTATGGATTATTCAGACTACGTAGTGAACAATACTATTTGGGAAACTTTTGTTACGGCAGATAGCTCATTTCATAAAGGAACTGTCACGTATCAGAGCCTAAATAAGTGTTGCTAAATTTAACTTAGCTCTCCAGAGATTAAATACAGATCCATTAAGTTGCTGCACGCTTTTATCCATTCTCATTTTCCTGAAAGATTTCTCATTTATTAACATGGCTAATTGTTAATTAGGAAGTGCATACAAACGTGATAAGATTTCATTCACTCAAACAAATATAACTCAAAGCTTTAATAAAAAGATTTGGTTGTTCTTTCTTGTCTTATTTCTTTTCTTTTCTGTTGTTTTTTTTTCTTCTTTGTTTTTGATTACCTGGTAATAAAGTTTTAGTCTGGATTCACCAGTTCTGTTTAACACACCAGTTATCATGGAGAGTTTGATCTCCAAATTCACTCATTCAAAACATAAAACAAAGAAACAAAAAATAAAGCAAAAGCAAAGAAACAAGTGAAAATAACAACTTTGCAATACTTTGCTGGAAAAAAAATCCTAATTGAAAGCTTTCCAGTGTTCTTTCGACAAGAGAAATGTGTCATGAAGAAAAGTCAATATTTATGAAATTCTCAACAAGAAAAAAAAAAAACA
Organism: Numida meleagris; assembly: GCF_002078875.1. NCBI lineage: Eukaryota > Metazoa > Chordata > Aves > Galliformes > Numididae > Numida > Numida meleagris. Next base: position 188,723,710 of record NC_034409.1, on the reverse strand, counting down.
TTCTATCCTGGAAGTGCTGAAAATTTACTTTTCAAAGAAAATGTTCAATTTCAAAGTAATTTTATTTTAAATTAGTTTTGTTGTGTAGGCTATATCCTGACTCAGCAGCAGACACGTTGTATAGAATCTCTGTCAAAGGAAGTTAATATCAAATTTGCTCTCTGTTCCCACTGACATCTGAATATTCAGGAATATGAAGGATCAGGATGTAAAATGGAGTAGGAAATAGCATCTTTGCATTTGGGACTCAATGCTCCCAGCTTGCATTACTAGCAAATTCAGTTTGTGATGTGCAGCGACAGCCTAATTAATAGATTTTAAAAGTAACATTAAAGATACATTGCCATTTAAGTTAAGAGATAAAAATTCACAGTTATAACTCAGTGTACATTTTAGGCTTAAATGAATTTCTGTGAAATCTGAGAAACAGCAAAAAAAAAAACCCCAAAAAATGAATTTCCCATAAAATCTGAAGGGTTTTGAAAGACTTTGATTGATGGATGCAATAAAATGAAAACTTCTGTTATTCCACACTGTTTAAATAAAAATTACTGATTCCTCCTGGAAGGTCTCTTTTGATAGTCTAGGAGGAGGCACATATTTTCTTTGTAACAGGGATCTTGAAAAATAACATCATGTGAAGGATTTACTGAAATTTCTCTCAGAGTCTTTCACAAGTTTCTCTTTCTCATGGAAATTTTTTTGGTGAAACTTACATTGTATTAAAATTTCCTGTATCTACCATTTAATAATTTCAGGGTATATCCAAGTGCTCAGAATGTAAAACTATAGAAAGGACTGCAAAATTAGGAATGCAAAATTATCCCATGACTCAGTACCTGTCAAGCAGTGCTAGGACATCATTAGACATCTGCTGTTTTATAGTACATGCTGAGGAAGAAAAGCAACAGGAAATAGTTTAATCCGAAATGGCATTTGAGAGTAGGCTATGAAAAGTAAAGGGTGAACAGCTCTAGGCTCTGCAGAGGGGCATTTATTCCTTGTAGACAGGCATTGGACCCAGAAATAGTTTTTAAGTCTGTAAAGTGTGCCAATAATGTACCAAGAAGTGTAAATTTTCCTGGTCACTTACGGAGACTGAAGAAGTGTCTTTTATGCACTGATAACAATACACATAGAGCAGAAAAGGAAGAACAGCAGAAGCCAGAATTTGGGTTCAGTTTTTCATTATTTCCAATATACATTCCAGTATTTCAATTTGTGAATTCTGTCAAATGTCCGTAACCAGACAGCTTTCTTGAAAAAAAGAAACTGGATTTTACACATAGGCTTAAGAATAGGACTCACCACTTTCAACACAGTTAACAAAACCCAAATGAATTCAGTTGCTCAAGGATATGCATCATCACAGAGCACCAGTGCTTCACCAACTTCCAGGTAAAGGAAATAACCTGAAAGATCAGGCTTACACAGAGCTGGCCACCCTCTCTGAGACACTCAACAGTGCCTTAGGTGTGAGAGATTATTCTTTCTGCTTAGCTATAGTATCGTACACATTTCAATTGCAGCTCTGCTTTGATTAATATTGTATTCACGCCGAATGCAGTCAGCATATCAGTTGCAAAATTAGAAGGGATGTTAAAACACCCACAGAAGCTCTCTCTTTCTCTTACTCTCTTTAAAAAGTTACCCTGCAAATTTGTATAACTTGCAGTAAAAGAGAATTCAACTGCATGAAGAAGTGTGTTCCCCACTTCCATTTTTCATGGGTCTAGAAAAGCCATGGTGCTTTATGACCCCAATAACTAATGTGACTTTGAACACCATAATACAAAACATCTGTGTCCACTCCCACAGTGACCAATGAGAGCTAATTTTCTACAGGCAGGACAAGTTATCATCTTCAAGGATGACAGCATTTGTCTTTGTGATATATAAACATGTCTTCCCCTTTGGCCTAAGAAAAGATTCATCTGAGCAAGAAAGCAGGAACAGAGGCATTACAGCAAAGATACCCCTTGTGGGGAACCAGCTGTTAGCTATTTATCTTTGTAGGGCCAATGAGCCTTTATCCAACATACAGCTGTTCCTTCCTTTACTCCTTATTAGCTACACCTGCCTTGAGAAGATGAGCATGATTGTTAAATGCTTTTTCTGAGTAATTAAAGTTTTATACCTGTTCCTAGTATACCGACAGGTAGTAGTTTAAAGACATTGTTAATTTATCTTCACCATAAAAAAGAGACAGCCTTATTTTTATTTTCATAGGGATGAATGAATTAAATTGTTTTTAAGGTATCACAAATTCAGGTGAGACAGCTACGTTCTTCTCTCCATGAATTCTTAATGCAGATGTAACATTATGTGACCTCAAAATCTTTACGGGGACTGAAATTTCCCAGAGGAAACATGTTTCTCTAAGCACATGTCATATAATTCTTCCTCTTTGCAGAAGATGCCACTAAACATTTAGTGGCCAGTTAGTCTAATTACAGTGCCATTTTTTCTTTCAGATTATAGTACTGGTTTTGGAAGCACAAAGGCAGAAGTATATTTCCTACCCATTTATATGCAGTCTTCTAGTGGATACATAATGTTTTCACACTTGCTTCCCATGCTACCCTTTGAATTGTTCAAGTTGGAAGGAATCATTAAAGGCCATCCAGTCCAACTCCCCTCCAATGAATAGGGACACCTACAGCTCAGTCAGGTGCTCAGAGCCCCATCCACCCCAACCGTCAGTGTCTCCAGGGACGGAGCACCCGCCACCTCCCTGGGCAACCTGTTCCAATGTGTCTCTAACCTTACTGTAAAAAATATTTTCCTTCTATCAAATCTAAATCTCTCCTCTTTTAGTTTGAAACCATTTCCCCTTGTCCTATCACTACAGACCCTGCTACAGAGTCTGTCCCCCTCTTTCTTACACCCCCCTTTCAGATATTGAGAGGCTGCTCTCAGGTCTCTCCAGAGCTTTCTCCAGTCTGAACAGCCCCAGCTCTCTCAGCCTGTCCTCAAAGCAGAGAGACTCCATTTGAAAACTTCTCTAGGTATTGCATATAAATATGAGATTGTGAGTTATGCAGATAAAAGAATGGAGCTGAGAATGGACAGATCAGGGAATGCAACAGAGGCATCCCAAATTCCCACTTAGTGCCCTTTTTGCTGTTCTGTCTTATAAATGATCGATGGGTTGATTGTTGGACTAGATGATCTTAGTGGTCTTTTCCAGTCCTAATGGTTCTATGATTCACAACTGCAGTATTCGCATATTGCATTTACATCCAAAGCCATCAAATCATTTTTGGGAAAATGACTGCATAGAATCACAAAACATTCTAATGTCACAAAACACAGTCACAGATAGATTTTACAGTCATTTCAGCTTCGTCTTGTCACTTCATCAGCAGTGTCTGAAATTCCATCCAATACAGAATTATAGAATAACAGAATGGCTTAGGATGAAAGGGAGCTTAAAGATCACCGAGCTCCAACCTTCTGCCATGGGCTGGTTGCCACTCAGCAGATGAGGCTGCCCAGGGCCCATCCAACCCAGCCTTGAGCTCCTCCAGGGATGAGGCATGGCTGACTAGTATATTGAGAGTAAGGACACTATAGTCAAAATTCATGTGACATGAAAGCTTCACCCAGCTTTCAAGCAGATGAGTAAGAGCAGCCCCAGAACACAGCTGAGGCTTCCATTCATTTTATGCCAGGCAAGTACATATCTGGTATATTCTCAAGCAGGACTGCCACAGTCATAAGCTGGAGATTGTAGGACCTGGGCTTTGCACAGCATCCTTGTTTTGGTGGGAGCACAGAACCCTACTCACAGTAGCAGCAGTGCCCATGAAGCACAGCTTCCTTCCTGACACCATTTCTTTCTATCTGGGACACTATCCTTGCCTGAGTTCCCAAGAGCTGCAAGACTGCCCCTGTCTCTCACAAACTTCATTCATCTGTGGGTGATTCCTGTTGTACTCAGGAAAAAAGAAAAAAAAAGAAATGATAATTGCAAATCATTCTAATAGATAAGCAGGTCAAATAAAGTAGTGTCTGGTAATTCGTCTACCCCACTTCTTGGAATTATAAGGGCTTTCTTGTAGATTGAGAATAAATTAATCATGATTCTATAAACCGGAGAACACTAGTAAACTCAAAGAGAATAGCAAGTACATGACAGGAAGCAGAGCATATCATATGCAAGGATGTATTTGCTCATTAAGCACTACACATAAATATGCAACCTCCTATTCTGAAGGATGTGAAGGATGGGCTGTAGGTGGAAAGCTCCAAAGAGTAACAAATAAACATTAGCTCTTATTCAACTACACAAGTTCTTGTAAAAATTGATACATGCAGACAGACAGAAACAAACCAAAAATGGGAAAAGAAACATATACACAGCATATTCACAAAGATTTAAATAAAGAATGTTCGGCCTTTTGGGAGGTGGAGGTTTTCTGAACTTCTCCATCTAATTGGGGAGGAATTTCAGCTGCAATTCAATTATTTAATGCAGTTTACATTATTTTTCTGCAAGAGTGATTGCTAGGGGGAAGGGAGAAGGAAGAGAAACTACTGTTTTTTTTTCCCCTCTACTACTTGTCCACAATTACCTGGATGCAGTGCAGTAAGACTCCTAAGGCTACTTTTTGTCTTTGGCTACGCACTAAAGCTTTATTATGAACTTTGTTCTTTCTGGTCATCTCCTGTATGTTGGCTCTTAGTACTGGACTTGTTACAACATGCTTTTATTTAGAAACATCCGAATGACATAATCTAGGGAGACTGGCTTCTACAGTGAAATCCTTATTCTCAAGAATAATCTGCTTCTTTATACATCAACTACGGAAAGCCGTGTGCTTGGCTACCTGCAGTCTGAAACTGGTATCATTTTAGGACCTGATGTAGCACTGAGTGACAATCAGCTAATGAGGTTATCTCCTCTAGAGTCTTGCTCATCTCTCTAGAGCCACAGCAGTGTAATAGATTGTAGAATGTGGTTATGAAATCATTTGCTGTTCTACCTTCCTCTTCTGCAAATGAAAATCTCACTGTGCAGCAGCATAAAATGCTTTTCAAATTGTTGTCTATTCTGAAGAGCAAAGCAGCTTCAGGAAAATATATCAGCTATATGCCTCATTGTATAGGGTAAGGCATGTTTTTCTTCTCATTGCTGATGTAAATTAAAAGCCTTATAGAGTCTCTGGAGCTTATTTTCCCAGAGTCATCATCTCTTTGAGTCCTAGAAACCACAATGTGATAGCAGAGTTGTTAGAAAAAAGCTTTATAAGATGTAACTATTTCTCATGGTTTTAATACACTCTGCCTCCATTTTTTCCAATCTAGGTTTCTTTAGTTCAAAATAAAGCTTTTTAAGAGGGAGAATTATTATATCTACGGTGAACTTAAAACAGCTTCAGCTTCTAGATTTCTCAAGCTCTGATGAGTAGTGAACTCAACTCAGCAAGTTTCTTCAAGTGCTATCTATTTTTTAGATCTTTTCCTGATATAATCTCCTGTAGCCTCAAGCAAATCTACCTGATTTGGATGCTATCTTCTTTTTTCAGAGGGATATTTTTAGTTTCAGAGACTTTACTAAATGCATTACATGAACTACATGTACTTACATGACTACATCAGAGTGAACATACAATTGCCTTTATTTCTCACTTGCGTATTAGGTGGAAAAATACAGATCACAGCCTGAACAGGTGACTAGCCCATGTAGCTAGAAGAAATCTGTTTGTGAGAAACTGCTCTGTAGCTGTAAACAGTCTCCTTGCTTTCTGTGAATGGCCTTGCTTATTCTGATACGTGATGTTTTATTGCACCCCGCTGTTACATACATATATGGCCACATTATTAAGGGGGGTTAGTGGACATCTTGTCAGCCACCTGCCACCAGACTAGGACTAGGCCACTAATGACCAGATAAAATCTAGAAACACTACTCCATATTAAACAAATGCCAATTCCCATTCAGTACTGGAGGGCAGGGGAGGGGAGAGAGGAAAAGGGAAAACAGTTAACAGAGTTAACTTCTCTCTGAGCTCTTTCAAACATATACATGGTGACTGTACTCTCTGGACCAACTAAGCTGCACAAAAAAAAATAGAATTGTTACAAAGATGTTGAAAAATAATCCAAGATTTATCTTTTCAAGTGGTGTGAATAAGCAGGTTTTTCAATCTCAAAGAACCATGCATAGTCTGAAAATCAATCAAGATTGTTTCCAACATGCGGATGTTAGTCTTCTGTGTTTAATTATGAGCAAATTTGTCATTTTATCATTTTAAGGGTAAATTCAATATTTCGTATCTATAATGTACTAAGTATGTTGCACCACAGAGAAACAGAACATTTACAAGATCAGGCAGTCTTTGTTTAACATTTTATTCCATTTTGTCAAGCCTGTAAATACAATAATTTAACTCATTTCAAAAGGGAAATAGCTTTTCAGTTATCATCAATAAGGCAGCGCTAACACCATTTACCCTGAAAAAATATTTTCACAACCACTAGGAACAAAGAGCAAGCATAAAACCCACCAGTTTTCTTTGGGATCAATGACATTTGTAACAGAGCAGAAGTATCTTTTTAAGCTGTAAAGCAGAAGTATCCTGAGTGAAATCCACCTTGATATTGCTTCAGTTTATATGGCAAGGTTTTGCAGATGCAAGGTCAACCAATGTGAGCAGAGCCCAGCACTGACCCATCTCAGATCAGAGCCAGCCCCACCTGCTCAAGCAGGGGCTCTCTGCTGGGCAGAACTGCGCCGTGAGCAACTCTGAGTGCATGTGGAGGCAACATAAATCCATGGACCAAAGTTACCTATATCACTCCTCATAAAAAGCTTGGCTATCCCAGAAAGAACGTAGCAAAAATACAGCCATCCTGTTCGCCTTCCACCTTCCCATGTCAGGGGACCCAGGGACCCAGAGGTAGAGCGTTTCTCTGCAGCACGGATGGGATTTTTGTTCCAGTACCTGGGAAATTTTGTTCTGAATATACTTCAAAAATTAATTCCAGTGGCTACTTTGGCTAACTCTGTATGTTCATTCTTATGCCTCTGTTACACACATTAGAAGATTTAGAAGATCATGTTCCTTGTAGCTGATTTAATTGGTATTTGGGGAATTAGGTCTGGCAGGTTGCAGAACTGCTTGCCGGGTGGAAATTCTCAATTAGCAGTATGCTAATGAATGCACAGAAGCCATGTTTTCTCATTTTCACCTTTTACCCTTTGCCCAGTTTCAGAGGATAAAACAGACCAGTTATAATTTTTGTTAGGACAGGATTAATGGCTTGAGTTCATACATTCAATGTAGGGCTGCTTTTGGCATCTCATAGAACAGCAGTAAGGACAAACCATTTAGATATAGGTCTAGTAGTTCATACGTTTTAAACATTTGAATTTTTTTTTTTTTAATGGATCATTGCATTTCCACATTTTAGTAGATTCACTTTTGCTGTTTCACTGTACAAGATTCATTGTTCTTTACAAATCCAATGTTTCTTCTTTGAAATAAAAACATTTTCTTCCAACTCTGCAAAACTAGCATATATTTCTGTGGAAATCATCATGGAATCACAGAATCATTTGAGTTGGAAGGAACCTTCAAAAGCCATCTGGTCCAACTGTCCTGCAATGAACAGGGACGTCTATCAGGTCAGGTGCTCAGAGAGCTAGATCAGGTTGTTCAGTCATCTTGCAAGTCAGAATAGGATTTTTTTTTATTCCTTTCGTGTTGGTGTTTTTCCAAAGTGGTGTTTTTCCAAAGTATTGTTTTAAGGCATCAATATAACACTGACAGGAAACACAAAGTAATTCAATTAGTTGGCTTAAATGCTACCACTGATAAAACTCAGCTGGTTTTAGTTGTTGCATTGGGCATCAGGAAGTGGCATGTGTGTTCTATGTAAAATAATACAATCAGCAATAAATATTACGTAGAAAAGTGTTATACAATTGAATAAGAGGCAGATTCTCAATGTCTCTCAGTAAAACAAAAGTTGTGTTGAACAAGCCTGCTGTTCTTGCTCTTGTTGCTTTAATCTGGCATCTACTATTACATGGCTCTATGATCGTGATGCTAGAGTCATTCATAATACAAACAAATCCCCACTTAAATGACACAAAGCTAATGAATATATTAGAAGGGGAGAGGGATGCTTCTTTTCCTTTCTCTATAGATGTGGAATCTGCCACAGTGACAGAAGTGATGAGATTAAAATTAATTTATTTCTCTGTTATGGACATATCAGGCTATTAAAAAAAACCCTATAAAAATGGATTGTGGTCAAATATTATTTTCATGCAAGCGATATTTCAAGAAGCCACTTTTCTGCCTGTCTCGGTAGAAAATTATTATCCAAGGCTATTACTATAAAATTAATTGGAAAAAGAAAAAAAGATTACAAAAAAAAGAACATCCTTGTCTGACTGACTATAAAGTGATGACTTATTTTTAACCTAAAAATGTTTGTCTTTGATGAACAATGAGCACAGAAGCTGATGAACAACGTTTCTCTTCTGTTTCATTTTCCCAACAAGTTTCTCAAAGAAGCTTCCTGCTGTTTTAAAATAATACAGAACATCAAACTAAATAATTACTAATAAAAAGTTATTAACATTTCTGCAACTACGGCATAATTTGTAAAGAACTGTAAAGAAATAACATTGAAAAACTTGGATAAAAATATAGAAGTTGGATTAGAGAAAAGGTTCAAAACAAACCAAACTTTACAGTTACTTTCTACACATTCTTATTCAGTGAATGTTTCATATGCCCATTAAAAAAGAGATACCCAAGAGTTAGGAACAATTAAGTGAAGATGAAAATAGCATGTGATAGTAATGGCAAAATTTTATTATTTTAGATTTTGGCATGAGTTTTTGAAGATCTTAGGACTTTTTGAAGCATTCCCATCTTTCAATTTAGACGGCATACATTGTGCACATTTCAATTACGTTATGTTTTTCAGAGGAGCAAAATAGCTGCTGTTCACATCTGTGATAGCACGCCACAACTAGGATTCGCCTGAGTCACAGCCAAAGGAGAAATATTCATGTCAGAGATTTGTCTGCATCTGTCCATGTACTAAGTACCTTCTCAGAATGAAATAAATACTGTTGGAGAGTGTAAATAAAATAGCAATGCAGCTGCCTGAAGGAAAAAGGAACATACTCAAGTATTCTCAAAATTGGATGTTTGTGGTAAAATACTGAAAATCCCCATTTAAGCTATGAGAGATGAGTACAGGCACAGCAAATGACTGAGCGCTCGCAGACCACTGGCATAGCTATCAAGTAAGTGAGCTTTACACATACAGCAAGACCTGAGGCCAGAACACTCAAAATCCCTGAGCCCTGAAGCTGAGAAAGAATAAAAACTGAATCAAAGGCTCCATTTCCTTCTTTTCATCACATCCCCGGACTGTCACCCTGGGCTTTTGGTTCCAGACAAAGACAGCAACTTCTGCGTACTTTTTGCACTCATTAATTCTTACTGCAATCTCTCTGCTGGAGGCCCTGCTTTGTGTCTAGCCAAACTCCAGTCGTGAGTCAGCACGACTCAGCTTTCCTAGAGATTCACTTTCCTTCTACTGGTCAGAACACAGCTGAACTGATAGCTACCTGTTCTACCAGCTGTATAGTTCATCTCAAAACAAATACTTTCTCATTCTCAGCAGTTAACAAGTACTTTTGTTTGCATACCCTAGTCACTATTGTGCTCACTTTAGCTGCAGTTTCTAGCCACATTTCATCTTTGCAATGTATCAGAACCAGGAACACAGTGATAGCATCGAGTACTGTGTTCACTTTTGGGCTCCTCACTACAAGAAAGACATCAAGGCCTTGGAGCGTGTTCAGAGGAGGGCAACAAAGCTGTGAGGGGTCTGGAGCACAAGTCTTGTGGGGAGCAGCTGAGGGAACTGGGATTGTTCAGTCTGGAGAAGAGGAGGCTCAGGGGAGACCTTATCGCTCTCTACACCTCCCTGAAAAGAGGTTGTGGAAGAGTGGGGGTCGGCAGGTCACAACAATAGGATGAAAGAGAATGGTCTCAAGTTCCACCAGGGGAGGTTCAGGTTGGATATTAGGAAAAATTTCTTCTCCAAAGGAGTGGTGATGCATTGCAACAGGCTGCCCAGGGAGATGGTGTTGTCACCATCAATATCCTAGCAGTGTTTAAGAAAAGTGTAGATGTGGCACTGACAGATATGGTTTAGCGGGCATAGTGGCGATGGGTTGATGGTGGGACTAGATGAGAGGCCTTTTCCAACCTTAATGATTCTATGATTCTATGAACTGTGATTCAACAGTCTGGGCTTAGAGCTCATCCTCCTCAGCACAGTACAGTGTCCTATATAACTACAGCTTGCATGCTGAATGAAGAAGAAAGAGAAAACAGGCCTGTAGCCAGGGAAGTCATTTTAATAGAACAGACCTTTTAAAGCTCAAAAGAGCAGGGGTATTTTTACAACCTCCATGTTTGCTGGCACTTTGTTTTATCTTACGAGCGGATGAACTTGTGTCAAGTTGTCTGATGTCTGTTCTTTATTTTTGGGCTGCATTTTCTGCCACTTCTCTGTAATGATCTTGGAAGCTCATAAAGTTTTACAAGAGTTCTTCTTTTCCTGACATAGCATAAAAATCTCTTCAACAAGATACAGTGAGGACGCGTCTTTGCATTTAGACTAAAATAAGTATGCAGAATCAGTATTGGTCTTCCTTAATCCTGTCTAATTAATGTGATTAGGTTTAGTGTGTGTTTTCCCTGTTAATTATAAACTTTGTTCAGTTTTTATACCTTAGTTTCTTTCCTGATACTTTTATTTCAAAACTAAGTTATGAACATTTAGCACCTGATTGAAAGACCTTTGCTGCTTTCTTTGAGTAATTTTTTATCAATAATCTCATTGGTCCTTATCAATACTTGCTCACCAAAGGGAGTAAAAGAACTTCAGTAGATGTGATGTATCTTCTCACTGGTGACAGGTGACAGGACAAGGGGAAATGGCCTCAAGTTGCACCAGGGGAGGTTTAGGTTGGATATCAGGAAAAACTTCTTTCCAGAAAGGGTTGTTAAGCACTGGAACAGGCTCCCCAGGGAGGTGGTTGAGTCACCATCCCTGAATGTGTTTAAAAACCATTTGGATGTGGTGCTCAGGGACATGATTTAGCAGTGGGTTGTTAAGAGTTAGGGTAGTATGGCTAGGTTACGTTTGGACGTGATGATCTTGAAGGTCTTTTCCAACCTGAGCAATTCTATTCATTGTGCTGTGCACAATCGGTCTGACTGTCTTGCACCTACTGTTCAGTTTATCTTTCCATGAAGAGCAGTTGCTTTCATAGACTCTTGCAATTTCCTGCATAAAAGCAGGATGTTGCACAGAGAAACATCCTAAGGATTCAAAAGCATCTATGAAAAAGTCCATACAGAGGCTTTCTGAAGTCCTCACTCTACATTGATACATCAAAGTTATTTTAGCTAACACAACAGGTCTCAGGACCTGTTGGCTCATGCCCTGAAATAGAATGTCTTAATGAATCGTGCATCTTCATAAACAAATAGCTTGTAACCCACATCCCCATGTGCACTGCCAAGATATTTTGGACTTGCTGGTATACTTGGAGCTTAGGGTAGATCTGGTGCCTTTCAATCATCTGCAGCAAATACCAACAGTTACTCTTCCATCCATTTCAATGATCAGTCCATAACTGGTCAGCCTGAGCTATAACTTCAGTATCTGTTGATATAATCTTTCTGCAGTTTGATCTTCCCAGTGTTTTCTCCCTGTACTGAGTTTTTGGCTCAGCATAGCAATGTGACATTTTCCTTAGTCTGTTTAATGAGGTACTACACACCCCTCCCTTTCTGACTGCTGCAAGGATGAACAAAGGGAAATTCACTCACTGGGCTCAGAAAGGCAGCAGGCACAAGTGGGAGTGGGCATAGGAAATGCCTCAAAAACTTTCACAGATATGGAGAAAGATTAACAGCATCTGGCAGGCTAATGTATTTCAAGGACCACTTAGAAGCAACCCATACCCATTACTGAACATACTGAGTGATACTTTTACAGGAAGCAATTCACATGTTTCCTAGTTTTTGTCTTTCTGAAGAACGGAAAAGAGGTTATAGAAGTCACTATGTAGGAGTGTGCTACTTCAGAATAAAACACCCACAAAACCACCTTCCGCTTTCTATCAAATGACTCATATCAACGCAATTGCATATTGACAAGTACCTTATACATGAGATGGGCTTTCCAGATGGAACATTTAATTCAATTAAAAAAACAAGCCAAGAAAACGTCCTGATGGAATGACATTTGTCTGTTTCATTTGCCACAAGAGACATATGAGACTTGTGGAAAGCACACTGGAAACTACACTCAAAGGAGAGAGTCTGATTGAGATGACACCAAAGAGTTCCATGTATCTAGCAGGAATTAGAGACTACTGAGGGACCATCTGACTACACAGAGGCAGATCAGGAGTACCCCATGTAAATCAACCAAAGAAAGAGGTAGTCAACCCTAGATTTTCTAAGGAAATTTCCCAGATATTCTTGTTTTGTTTTATGCAGAAGAAGTGTTGAATCTGAGCACAGAAATCGTTTTAAATGTTTTGGCATAGCAATGTACTCATGCATAGAATTATAGAATCATAGAATGGCTTGGGTTGGAAGGGACCCCAAGGATCATTGAGTTCCAACTCCCCTTCCACAGGCAGGGCCACCAATCTCCAGACCTGGTACTAGACCAGGTTGCCCAGGGCTCCATCCAACCCGGTCTTGAACACCTCCAGGGATGGGGCATCCACAGCCTCTCTGGGCAGCCTATTCCAGCACCTCACCACTCTCTCTGTGAAGAACTTCCCCCTGACATTTAATCTAAACCTTCCCTCCTTGAGCGTAAAACCATTCCCCCTTGTCCTTTCACTAGCTACCCTTGTAAAAAGTTTATTCCTCTCCTGTTAATAATTCCCATTTGAAACATTTTTGCAGAGAACAGAAAAAAATACCAGTGAACTTGGAGATTTCTTATTAAAATAAAAACACCACCACTCTGCAGGCCATCTTATTCATATTTTAATTGCTCAAACATTTAAGCTTTCGAAAATTAAGTTAGCAGAACTGAGCTGTATAGCTGAGGCATGTACATCTCAGCAGATGTTGTCTGGGGAAGCCACTTTCAAAAGCCAGAACTGATCCACTGGTATCATGCAAATTATGGAAGCACAAATAGCAAAGGCCATTCATGCTTTATATAGCCAAGAATAGATATGAATTTATATTTGCAGGATATTGAGTCTCCATATTATTGCTGTAGTGGATCTTCCTTATTTAATTCTCTGTAGCTCTGGGGCAGCTCAAGAGCTCCAAACAATTTTCCAAAACAAAAAAAAAAGTCTCCTGATTGAATGAATTTATAAAGCAACAAACCTAACACTCATGTTTTCGTGCACATTTCATCCTTGATACTGACATCAATGAAGCAGAGAAAATAAGTACATATATCCAATTCTTAGCTGCATAATATAGCCTGTATCTCCATGGTACTGTATAGATTATGTTTATTATTATTATTTATGTGTATTATTATAGATATGTTGCCTAATATCCTTATAATGATCTCCTTGATTTAAAATTAAAAGTAAATATGAGCACATGCTTATATGTTAAAAGGAAAATGGTGAAATCTGCAGAAGAACTTGAAATAAAAATGATGAGTACAGTTATTTCATAGAATAGAATTATAGAATCATTGAATAATAGAGTCATAGAATCATAGATTCATAGAAGGCTTGAGTTGGAAGGGACCTTAAAGATCAAGTTCCAACCCCTGCCATGGGCTGGTTGCTATCCACTAAATCAGGTTGCCCAGAGCCCCATCCAACATGGCCTTGATGGTCTCCAAGAATAGGACATACTGGTCTCATGATGTATCCCTGGGGAGCACCTCTCACCACCAGCCCCCACCTGGACATAGAGCTGCTGGCCACAATCCTTTGGCTGCAACCATCTTGCCATTTCATCTGAATTTATACTTTTTTTTTCTCTCAAACTGAAAATTCTCCCATGAATTGAATGATTCTATTTCTAATTGAAAATAAATAAATAAATAAATAAATAAATCCTTTTGTCTACCTTAGTTAATCAAATGCAGATGATCAGGAGTCAGCCACTCACAATCACATTAATGACTTTATTTTCCAAGCCCGGTGCAAATTACAGAAACACAGATTAACACCACTGCTAACTTTACACCAGTGCCTGGGAAAGGAAGATCATAAGGCAAAGGGAATTCCCAGACATGAACGGAGTAACCCAAATTAGTCTCTCTCTTCCCATCTGCCTTGCTTCATTGTGAGCCTTAAAGCAAAAATGTAAATGTAATGAATTGCAGTGTCTTTTTAAAACAAAAAGTGGTCACAGCCAACCTGTGTGAAGCCTTTCTGGGGAAGCAATTGTCACAGCAGATGGTGTCCTTTTCATAATCCAGGTTGCAGAAATGGCAGTGCAGCAGTATGAATATTGTGTAAAGGTTGTAAATGTCACAGCCTGTTACTGCCTGGGCACCTGTACTGAGCAGGTGTCAGTGCTATTAAAAATGTTCATCCTGTGAGGCTACTCTGCTAAAGTGAGGAGGGGAGGTACGTACTGGAACTGATGCTGCTGCTTCTTTAGGTTACCTGGCTTGAGCTCACGCTGGGCAATGGAGCAGTGAGGCAGGATTAAACCATGCGTCAAATCCAGCAGAGTGACAGATAAATTTCTCGCTAACAAGAGGCAGGAAATATATATATATATATTTTAATATATATATATTTTAAAGGGTATTACAGGTGAGTTCAAACAATGCCTCTAGCTCAGCTAAATCCGGAGCTTGAACATCTTGCAAATGGTCCTGCTCCATGATACAAAATTGAACAAGCAGTCTGGTATTTGGTGAAGGACTTCCTTACCTGTAGACAGAATGAGACAAGAGAGCTAAACTCAGGGCAGATTTGAAATGGCACAGGTCTGTCAAAGCCAATAAATCCACAAAGATACTCACGAAGGGAAAACCAGTCCTGAGCATTCTTCAGGGTGTCTCTTGAGTTGTTGTCTTCACTAACAACAGTGTCGTGGTTTTGTGGTTTTTTTGTTGCCAGTATTCCACATCATAACATCATGTAAAGCACCGGCAGTTAAAGAGTTAATGTCCTGGTTGCTGGGGACTGCCTTCTTTGGGTGTTTGGTTCTCAGAGGAAGAGGGGAGGAGCTACACAGCCTAGGGGTCTTTGCTTGTGGAGGAGGTGGTGAAGCCATGTGGCAGACCAAGCTCTCTCCTGTTCATAGGAGGCCGAGAGGCACGTGGTCCCCCTGCAGCTTACAGAGTAAGAATCTCAGCTTTGAACTCTCTCTGTTTTGATTTGTTGGCCTCAATTTCAATATAATATTTTGTAAATTAACGTTCCTCCTCAGATTGTTGCCGCTGTTTTTAGACCCGTCTATGATTTTCCTACCCTACCCCTTTTCCCTTTGTCTTCCCCAGGGCGTGTGTCTGCAGGTCCCCTGCCACATTAGCCACCAGCCTGGTCCGAGCCGGCCCCTAAACCGCCAACACTTTTTTTTCCTCCTTTCTCTCTTTTCCAAGCCTGTGGGCCTGTTGTCCCTCTGTCTCAGACACAGATCCAGAGATAACGCCGTGACAAACAGCGATGCTTAATGGTGCTATTGATATTCTGTTTTTTTGTAGTTAGTCTTTGTACATTTTTCATATATTCATCTTTGGGAGAATACTGCCAAAGAGTTAGGGTGTGTTTTTTTTTGGAAAAAAATGTGTGTTTTTAAGAAGCTTGAAGAAAAAAAAAATAGTGAATGAGCCCTGGCTGCAAGTCAGACAGCATGCTATGGACAGGAGGACAGTTTTGTCCTCTATTTTGGGTGCTGTGTAACATAGGGATCAGAACTGGGCTAATTAAGGGCTGCGCAGAACTGTGATCAGGTAATTAAAGACAATTCATGGCTCAAAGGATATGAACTATGCTAAGACAATTATTTTTGCCCTATTCTCAGCCACTAGGTGCCACTCTGTGCTATGGGAAGACCCTTACGGCATCTCTGGTGAACAAAAGGTAATGGCTGGTTTCAAACTGTTTGGAATTCTGTTCTTTCTTCCTAGAGATATAGATACAGATCTTCTTTATGTTCTCCATTATATTTTCATATACCGTGATGTGTTCAGACAAGCAGAATTAACTGTATAATGGTAAATTTGACTGGATGTTTCTTGATTTTTGAAGAGTAACTTCTGCAGCCTTCAAGCCCTGTTACTGTGGAGGAGTAGAGTGGGGAGAGGCATAAAATATATAAATGTAGTGTGCTTGCTAAGCATAGCATTACCAAGTCAATGCAATTATTTTTCAACTAAGCAGCTGAAAAAGATATGTAGGAACACTAAAAGTTAAATCAACATCGTATTGATATATAAAAGTGCTGATGGTGCAAGGGGAATACAAACCAATCAACAGACTAATTGTTATCCAGAAAAATACTAATAGATTCTCATTATCACAACTACAACATATCTATTAGAGAGGACTGTATCTCTGTCTTCACCTGCTCATTAGAATGGTGCCTCACTTATTAACACTCAATTAGTAGAAAACCTATTCTGTTTTCTCTTGTGTAAAGTCTCCTCAGAAGCTGATTGTTATTTCCAAGGAGAGAATTCACTTTATAATGACACCCTGGCCTTCCACCACTGGAGAAAAATAAGAATAAAAACAAAGGAAAAAAAAAAAAAGGAAAACCAGAGCAAGTCCACCCCCAAAACCCTGTTCATAATCCATCCTTGGCCTTGCCTCTAGATCAGTTGCTTCTGAGTTCATTCATTCCTGCAATTCAACCACGCTTAGCATGGGTCCAAGAATACCATTAAAACAAAATACACTCAGGGTATTCCTACAGCAGCATTCAGTCTTTGTTGCTGAGGACGGCTTTATGATTTATTTCCCCCCTTCCATCACATTTGTGCCAGGTGGAGGTAGATTATTGGCCTGTCTACAGAATCGGGGAGAGCTGGGCCACAACTCTCCTTATCATGCTCCTTGTATGAAAGTGGAGGAGTTCTAGAGTGCATTATATGAAACAGTACCATATCCCTCAGCATTTATTTCTAGAGAGAAACGTCTGTCTCTGAATATACATTGTTTTGCTGATCTTTCTGCACCTGCTCTTACTGCAAAGCTCTTTCTGAAAACAACAGAAACTCTTAAGATTTCTTACTGCCACCAAGCTTATACATATGAATGACCACCTCATGTGACTTTTCCTGTTGTGAAAATGGATGGACTTAACTGTCAAAAGAACCATAGTCCAACTCTCAACATCAACTAAAACAGTGGGTTGCTTGGAGGCCCTAGTGAATAATCCCACTGTATCTCTTGAAACTAAATTGCTCCATTTCAGTGTACAGTTACAACCGTTAATGAGGGTTGAGTCTGATAAACATTCTCACAAAACTCTCACAGCTATCAGGCTCAGACACCTCTTACTGCAGTATGCTTGACTTTTCTGGTGTTTCTTGTTTGGAGGTAATTTTTAGAATACTAGAAGCCCCGATATATTTTCCCATATTAGAAGACCTGATAGATTCAGAATACCAAATATAAATCTTAATCCAGCAGTAGCTAATTTTTTTTTTTCATCCTTGGAGGAAAGAAAAAAAAAAAGGTACTATCTTCTTGCAGAGACCACTACCAAGAACAGGACAGGAAAATTGCTTGGCCATTTTCAGCAGAAAGAGACCCAAATTCCAGCCATTGTCTTCCAACTTCCATATCAGCTACTGGCTAAAAAGCCGCTTTTGAGATCTCGGACAGTGCTAAATACGTTTCCTTTCTCTCCACAACTCATGCAAAACAAAACGGTCCCATGACAACCAAGAGAGCATATTTCAGAGACACTAGTGTCTGTACTGACTGATACTTGCAGAGCTTAGCACTACCTGCTGTAACCAGTATAATTGATTTCATTGTTTTTATAGCATTATGTTTACAGTACACACGCTGGTACTCCAGAAACCCATTATTGTAGTTCAGCTGATTCCTCAGACTCAATAAACGTACAAAATGAGACACTGAACCAGGCTGCCTCATGATATCTGGGTTGGACATTAGGTTCTCTAGTCAAAAATCTCTAGCTGTTCTTTTCATTCCTCACCTAACATAGTTTAGTTTGAAGTAAATTCATATATGAAACTAGGTTACAGGCATCTAACATCTGCCCACTGCACAAGACCACAGCTTGCATCTAAACCAGCTTCATGAGAAATAAATCAACAGGTTGTAGGTGTTAGAAGAGCTGCAACAAGTAGCCGAGTGAGGATAGTCCTCACTTTAAAACCTCACCAGAAGAGGCAAGTTATGAATTATGCTCTTCCATCCACCTGCAGCATGCTAGGTTGTCACACAGTAAGAAAACTCTTCAGGCATAACATGGAAAAGTGTAAGAACATTTTGTTAAATTTCAAAAGGTACAGTTATTAAAACTAGCACTGTTACTTTGCCAATTTACAGATTGCTTATGATTAATGAAACATGAAATATTCCACTGTCTTTTTCACTGTGATGACATATTCCTGTCTATTTAGTCTGAGATTTCAGTGAATACTTCAGTAAGGCTTTAGACGTTCAAAAAGGCTACAGACGCTAAACTCACTTGTAGAACTGTCATCTTTTCTTGAGGCCCAGGGTTCACAGCTAGCCAACTTGATCATCAGACTAGATGCCAAGCATGAGAACATCATAAAATACTGTCTTGAACTCTAGCAAGAGACCCTACAGTTTCTGGGAGACATATTACACTGATTAAGTGGAAATCGATACGAAAATCTAAGACTGATCTCATTACATGGCAATAAGTAATCATCTTCATGTGATGCTGATCTCTAAACAAGTCCTTTCTTCTCAACAAATAGTTTTCTGAAGTCTTTTACATAGGCAACGACTTTATAGCATGCAGGTGGCTCCAAAAGATACAAAAAGCACAAGAACACTATTTGGTAGAGCAAAGTCTCAGCTACAAAACACTAGTTTTAAACACAGTCACCACCATTAGCTGTGCATTTCCAACGAGTGCATGCCACACTCATAAAAATCTGCACCACTGGAGGTGACCCACAGTTGCTGTCAAAATTGCTGAAATACACCACTCACCACCTCACTGTTCTCACATCCACTATTTGGGCTCCATAAACATTCAGTAAGCATCAAGAAATGTCAGAGAGTGTATTTTTTGCTGCATAGAGGAATTCAGAGACACACCTCTGCTTCATACACACTTCCATATCAGACATCGTTTTGTCAGACTGTGCCTCTGCTGCCATCTGTCACACGACAACAAAATATAATGGAATATTGGTGGGAAGGTTCAACCTCTACTGCCATACCACCAACATCTGCCTCTGATATCATGAGCCAACCTCATAAAATAGGAGGCATTACTTTCAGAGCAGCCCTCATACATGAAATCAGACAAAATGGAATATATTCTTTAAAGCTGCAATGATGAGGCTTTATTACTGGCTATAGCCTTCCTGTCAGCCTCTGCTGAAGCTGCCAAGTGAGTCTCCAAGGAGCTATCTAGGGTATTAAACTGCTTCATCAATCCTGAGTGCCTACAACCCTCTGCTGAACAGAGTAGAGCTACTGCGATGAGTTACAATCATTCTCTAAAATGAACATCCACATTCAGAAAACTTTTCCAAACGCATGGCTATGCTTATGGACTTTGCTTATGACCACTAGCCTGGAACACACATCTCCATTCTCAGTCCAGGAACCTTCAACACCCAGAGGGAGTGCCCAAATATTTCATGCTTAACAAAAGAGCTGTGAACAATTGGTTTCACCCTCAACTGAAACAGTCAAGGCAGAATTGAAAGGGCAAAACAAAAATAAAAACAGCTTAAAATGTTGTAGAATCTGTGCAACTGAAGGCATTCGACCTGGATATATTTATTCATGGCCATAGCCAATTTACATTCAGTTCCAAGCTTGATATAATTTGGATTCAGACTAGGATCATGAACAGAAGCCACAGATGGAAGATTTTATAATTTCTATACATAAATGCATTTCCCTTGACACCTCTGGAACCTTCAATACTTCAGTCTTGCCTGGAAAAGGTGATAGGCAGAAACCTGTTACAATTCCTAAAAATATTCATATTCTTCCTGTCATTTCTGATCAGATCTTTTCCTGCAAGAATTGAGTTCTCCATTAGTGGAGTTACACAAGATCCACTTTTCTCTTTTATTTTTTAACATGCACCTGAAAGCACTGAGTTAACTGCTGAGGAGATTTGAGCTCAAGTTCCATTCACATATAGATAAAGCACAGCTCCTGTACTCCACATCCACAGGCTGTATGACCATTCCTGAAAAGGACCACTGGTTAAATGAGATCAGGTAGTGAGAACACGTATTTGAGTGAAGAGAAATCCCCAGGAGGGGTTTGATACAGGTGAGCATCTACAGCCATAACACAGCCTGTGACACTATAAACACATGCCTGACAATCACCAAATTTGTTCATAGGCAGGGAGCACTCCTGGATTCCTGACTGATATTATTGGTGCTAGGAAGTTGCGTATACATATACTTTATCAGATTTGTTTATGTAGGAGATTCCATGACCCTGCAGCATGGTGAGATTATGATTATTTCCATAATGTTTTTTCTTGATGCTACTAAACTGATATGCTAGAGCTGGACATGAAGCTTTCAGCATTTCTAGAATTCACTGGCATTTCAGATTCTCATTAGTACATGTCTGATCAGTGTATGATTTAGGTTAGAAACCTAAATTTTCCTTTCTTCTTCAATAATCTAACCTACATCATAGATAGACTCATTACAACTAGACAATTCCATAGTAGACTCAGTGGAATCTGGATTCCTACTAAAAAAAAAAGCATCTGATCGATGATCTAAACCTCTGTCAGTAGACCAAACTATCTTTGCTCTTCCAGAAAATTTAAATCAAGTTTCAGATCTCAAAGTTGATTTTAAATATTCTTCAGGATGAGACCTGGAAGAGCTAAGAGCTTTATGATGAGCACCAAGTCAACAGTAGTGCCCTGATGGCCCAGCTAAGGAAGGAGGAATATGATACATTCTATAATGCATACAGAAGGATCCATAACTAAGACCATCATGGACATTGCAGAATTCTATTCCAAGAATGAGAAAGGCATCTTCAAACTTATCTGTATTTCTGTCATGGTTTTATGATTTTCGGTTATTGGTACTCCACATCATAACATCATGTAGTGAATGTACCTGGACTACTACATTCCCCACGGTACTTTGCTCCTCTGTTACCATTTTCCAGCCGGAGGGAAAAGATAAAAGCTCACAGTATAAAAACTTGCAGATCACGAGACCTCGTCCCTTTTTGCGCCGTCTCTCGTCTTGGCAGCACCTTGCTCTCCAGCCGTCTTATCGTCGGTAGTAGAGTAAGGCCTACCTTGATTTTGGGACATTCTCTCTCTCTGTATTGGATTTATCAGCTTAAATTGTAATTATATTGTGCTATTGTGTGTTGTTTTGCATTCTGATATCTTATTTAGTAAATAGTTTGTTTCTCCTCAGATTGTTGCCGCTGTTCTTTGCTCTCAGGGCCATCTCCCTACCCTTTTCCCCTTTCCCCTTTTCCCGGGACGTGGGCCCGTGGGTCCCCCCGTCCCCTTCGTCACGGAATCGGGCCTAACGCCCGTAAACCGTTGACAATTTCATACAGAGAAATACATGCATTTTCAGAAGGAGATACTTCACAGTGAAATACACTGCCTCTTGCAATTCTGCTACTAGAGAAGGCCTGACACATACTGTGATAGAAGTCATAGTCACATTTTTGATGGACACTGGTTGAAAAACATTTCCCAATTACATAACTAGAATAGCTGTACAATATTCTGCCTTCAGTGGCCAACCTTTATATAAGGTATGCAGAGCTTAGCAGTACAGACAGGAGGAACTGAAAGTAGTCATTTTATTAACAGATGGAACTCTGCAATCACAATGAAAAAATTCATTAAGAAGATGCGAGTGTCACACAACCATCCTCAGAAAAAATTTCATGTGTGAGGTCACCACAGCACTTTTGACAGTATTCAGTAAGGGTAGCAATATCCAACTTAGCTATCAAAGGAAACACATGCAGTTCATTTCAGTTCATATATTAACTGTGGACTGTATGTCCACTTTAGAAAGTTCCATTATTTATCGTCTTTGTTTGAATTAAGCATGATTAACTGCTAGCCATCCAGCTAAGTAGGGAAGGAAAAAGTAAGACACTAGTGTAAGTAAACTTTGTAAACTGTACTAGTAGGTTAGAATTGAACTTATCCTTTTCTCTCTTACTGATTTCTGTTGTTCTTGCATTGACTTGGTATTCAGAAACCTCACATAACTGTTACCGCTCGCGGGCAACCCTGCATATTTTACCCTTGCACACTGAAACCAAAACCCTGCTCCTGGCCAATCACTGCATATAAGCACCAATATGGTGAACAGCAAAATGGCGTTTATTGTTAGAAGTTACAGAACTATATAGTGTATCTTATCTTTTACTAGACAGTTCCAGAAGTTCACGTGAGCTACTTGCCAATCATACTGAATATCACGCGCTGTTCACGCGTTTCCGAAGACCATATAGGGAACGGTCATTCACTTCCTTATCTAGGAAAAAAGTGCCGCCTCTCCTTCTGATGACATAAGTTCATCTAAGTAGGTCAACCAATAAGAAAATGCCATGGGGAAGGGCCTTCCACATTACATCCCGAATGCCCCGCTTTTCGCCTACTACAACACATAACATCTGCCGGCTCATCAGTACACATGCAGACACATTTTTAATTAATTAACATTATTGATTTAAAGTTTATTAAAAAAATAAATTCCTCATAACTTAGATTATATGTTTTATTACTATTGTTTTAATTTTCTTCTGCTCCAGGCAAATTCCACCATAAACAAAAGCTAATAAATCTTGATTCAAAACTTATAATCACTACATAATATTGCGAAAGCAGAAAAATATGAGGCTGTGCAGCAGCCCTCACTTTAGTTAAAAGTAGTTTTAATGACTTCATCCTTCATGGTTGCCCAAAGCACCCTGTGAAATAAACCTTTAACTCTTACATTGTTTCTGTCTTAAGGGTAATGAGCCATATGTGAAGACATCTGCAATGCCTGGAAAGAATGATCATTAATTAGAGAGAAGACAGGACACTTTCTGATTGCTGATATGGAAAGAAAAGCCTTTCAAAAAGTTGCTGGGATTAAGAAAGAGAATTTGTCCTTTAGTTTGCAGGACATGAACACTGTAGGTGTGACATCTTTCCTTGCACGTTCTCGGAAGTAAAATTGCTACAATGTGAGAGCAAGACACCAGAGAGGAGATGGAGAGCCAAGAGAAGGGAGTTCTTTGGAAAAGGCTAAGACAACAGCATATGTTGTTTGTATAGAAACCTCCTTCTGACTTATCCAGAGAGTCTGAAGGCAGACCCAAAAGCAGGGCACAGACTGTAGGCTTAACCTCGTCTTTTTTCCCACTCTAGTTGTCCTAAGTTTACAAATTACAAGGTCAGGCACTTTAATCTTGCAATTTTCTTTAGATCAAGGTGAAGCCTTGTCATCTCCTCCTCTCTGAACATCCATTTTGAGTCACTTTCATTTACACCTTTATGTGGGGACCATCTGGTGTCATGCACACCATCCTGCAGGGACAGCCCCATTACGCCCTCTCAATGAAGCATTTTCCTGCAGCAGAGTGGAGTTTTTGTATAACTTCTTAACTTCTTCATTGGTAGCAGTCCCTGTCTTTTTCCAGGCCTGGAGAAGAAGAGCTGGAAGTGTTTTGGAACAGAAAGAAGCAAAAATACACTCACAGATTAGAGAAAATAATTTACATGGAGAAGCAGAAAGAATGATTCCTGGCAGACTGAGATAAGAGGAATGAATCATCACCTTGCTGATCTCTCTCCATTGATCATAAAGGGAAATGAGACAGCTAGTTCCGAACAGATGCCTGACTTTTAAACTCCTGAAGCTAGACGATCGTAATCCTTGTCAAGTTTGAGAGATGAGTGCTTCAGAGCCCAAAGTTCTATGTGTTCTAGAAGGCAACTCCCAGACAGAAGTCTGTCTTGTGACCAACTTTAGTGCTGGTTCAACCCAGTCTCCTGGATTGTATTATAACGACTTACTTGGTTACTATAATATATCCTCTAAGGAGGGGTATATTTGCCACGAAACTCACACTTTTACAGTCTTGCAAGTTTATTTTTCCATCACATAAAACAGATTCATATGTAAATATCACTGACTTGCACAGGATTTCTTTTCTACCTCTCTGTCTCCATCAAACTCCATGGTTTACATGTCCTAAAAGAAACAGAAAAATCTCAGTGTATAAAGCAGAAAAAAACTAATTGGGTTCGGTTCAGAAACAACAGATTGGGTACCTGGGTCAGGAGTAAAAAGACAGAAGTTGACCCCAAATCATATTGAATCAGGATGGCCCTGACTCTGAATTAATAAGCTCTGCTGTTATGTATCGTCTAAACAAGAGCTGCTTGACAGCATGTCAATTTATAACATAGAGAGCAAGTGATTAGTCTGTCTCTATTCACTTTCAGTTAGACAAACAGCTGAAGCATATTTTTTCTCATTTGAAAAAAACATTCAAGACAGTTATTTCTTCTTATTTCATTGTCATTATACTATTACTCCGTATAGTTTATTACAATTTCCTTTCATTTCTTTTTATGACGTATAATCCAGTGATTTCCATATGCCATTGAAGACTTCACAGAAAAGGAGAGAACAGAACTTTTTGAAAATGTCCTTTATGTTTTAGATAAAAAGCATTCATTCACTGAAGTTCCAGTATATCAGTGCTCTAGGTTTTCATCAAATACAACTTGTCCTCAAATCTTAATTTCTTCATACCTATTTAAACGGAAACTATGGTCTTCATGAACGTGTAGTCTGATTTTTCTCAAACAGAGCCTGCTCAGATAAGGAATTTGGCCTAGTTCCCCAGGTAAATCTACTCCTGGAGGCATGACAATTGGGAAATGAGGATGTCGGTGCATTGTGGGAGTTTCTGGAGTGTAAGTCCTTGACAGATGGAGACAACATCTGAACAACTCTGCTAGATTCAAGCCAACATCATCATTAATGTATATACATGACCTATGTAAGTTAGAATATTTGAAACAAAAAGAAACAAGTGCCAGTAGAAGTCTCCAAAAGGATCAGACTTCTCCTGATGTTGCTTTTAATTCCAATTAACTGGATGGTCACTACTAGATTCTTCAGAAACAACGGACTGCTGAAAAATCACTGCCTTTTGTCCAACAAGGATAATGGCAACTCAAGGAATTAGCAGGTACAATATTTTCAGTATTTAGGACGTCATTGAAAACACTAATGGCCTCTTAGTGGAAAGTAACAGACACAGTAACATCATGCATAAAACAGCAACTTTCTGAAGGACTGGTTCACATGGAGTAAGGGAGGTGCAAGTCTCTAATGCTATTTCTTAAAGTCATCAGTCATTCAAAGGAGTAAATAACTGTAGCATATGAAAAAAAAATCACAGCATCCTTAGACAATGCGAAAACTCATGCTACAAAGGAAAACAAATATGGTGGTACTACTCAGTGCTGACATCCTAGTGAATAGCATGGAGGAGAAAATCACTGCTATCAAAGAGATAAGCCTCAGGTGACACTTGCAATTAAGAAAACCAGACAGAAAATAAATGTCTATCTTCAACCGTTAGGAGAATATTGCTTTAAATATGGGCTTTGCTCCAAACAGCAGCTTGACAATTTGTGATTTTTAAAGGAAAACCTGTTTCCTTTTGCTTGAAACATTTATGGATGATACCCCAGCCCTCAGTGACAGATGCTGATAACACAAAAACTACAACTGACAGAAATTCTCATCATAAAAAAAAAAACCAAAAAAAACCATAAT
The DNA here is from genome assembly GCF_002078875.1 of Numida meleagris. Classification (NCBI taxonomy): domain Eukaryota; kingdom Metazoa; phylum Chordata; class Aves; order Galliformes; family Numididae; genus Numida; species Numida meleagris. The sequence goes on along the minus strand of NC_034409.1, from coordinate 188,697,697 downwards.
ATTATGACTAAGAAATCCATCCTGCCAATGCTTATTTGTAGCCTTAACTTGTGGCAGACAAACATTTTGATGTTCGTAGCATCAGGGCCTAAGTTTAACTGGATTTTTTTAATATATATTTTTTTTCAATAGTCCAACCTACTTGGCTTTTCCTTGCTTATGTTACTAGAAACAACGGAAGCTACGTTATTAGTTTCAGAGACAAGAGATAAGCAGGGAGTGATTTTCAGGACTGATGATGCAAGCCTGGAAATATCAATAGAAGCAGAACTGTAATCCTGAAAACAGAATCAAAAGCAGAAAAAAAAGGAGATTACTAAAGTAAGCCTTGAATTCTGCTTCAAAACAGATGTGATAAAACTCCCTCGGTACTTATATCTTTCAAACTCCTTTGTAAAGGTAGTTAACGTATTTATCATTGCACATCTGGAGAAACAGGCTCCTGAAGGCAAACAACCCTGACTGACGATATTCAGAATTGCACTTTTGTATTTCAATATTCCTGATACACCCTGCTGGGAGAACAGGGATGATCTCAACAGGGTAAATCACTTCAGCTATCTAAATCAGTAGACATGTCCCCTTTAGTCCATGTTCAGCTCAGTGAAGGCACACAGGGACTAATAAGGCACAGTTCATGTGACCTGTTTAGGTGATTGCTTCAGATCACAGCCTGAAGAGCTGTCGGGCGTCATTCTTTCATGCCTGTAAGGGAAATAGAGTGACTAAGGCTGATCTAAAGCGGAGTGAAACCCACCCCAAATCACTGGTTTGAGAAAACAGATAATTTGGTATCCTAAAAGGACTTCTCTGGCACAGTCTTGCCCAGCCATTGAGATGAGAGAGTTCAGAGGAAATCTATGAGGATGCTCAAAGGGCTGGAGCACCTCTCCTATGGAAACAGGTTGAAGAAGATGGGCTTATTCAGCCTGGAGATGAAAATGCTCTGGGGAGACCTCCCTGCAGCCTTCCACACCCTGAGCAACCTGATCTGGTGAGAGACCTGTGGCAGAGGGGTTGGACCATGATAATCTTTAAGCTCTATTCCAACCCAAACCATTCTATAATCCAGTTTTGGCACTTGTAATAGCTAAATTTGGATATTGGGTTTCCTGGGCCTGGAGATCATACACACAGGCAGCTACACATTTAGATTTAGTACCTTCCGTCAAAATGGCACCAGTTTATCCTCATGCAGACATAAGCTTTTTTTGCCTTCCATCTCCACAGAAACAGCTTTCTTCTCCTCTTCTTCCTCACAGAAAAGCTATCACTTTCCCCTTGTGTCTCCCAGTCTCTTTTCTTTCTCCCTTTCTCACTAGCCTTTTATGTATAGCTGAGGGAGCTTATTGATGATTATTACAAGAAGACAATTTTAATACCTTTTATCTTGAAAATGTTGAAGAAGTACATCTCTCCAAGTCAAACTGGATACCTGCCCTCCTGTCACAAGGGTGTCAAAGACATACAGACATGATAACAGCATCCCATTCTTTCTGTGTGCCATTAGTGTATTTTCACAGTTCTCAACCTATGGATACCCAAAGGTTGCGGCAGATCTTTGAGACAAACTTTTAAAAGGTTTCTGGAATTAGGGGGATAAAAGCCCCACTTACATTTTCCTAAAATTTGGGATTATTTGATTCATCCTTTGTTGCCGTAAAGATGATAAAGCTGCCTGACTCTATGTGCTTCACATGGTATTTTTCTTCTCAGGGTCTCATCAGTTTGGAGCAACTGAACCAGAAATTGGCAAGCTCACCAAATGAGGGAACATAAGTGTAATTGCCCTTAATTGACAAGGCATCACACACTGCAAACTACGAGTTCAAGGACAGAAACATTAATGACAGCAGCATGTATATGTAGTGGCAGTTATTTTTGATCAGGAATAGGATGCTGAGATGTTTTAATTGCCATACTTAATGTTATACATGCCGTGCTACATTTAACCTATTTGAAAGCTGGTATGCAGGTTGAACAGCATTAGAACATTAATAAATTGCTGCTGCTTGTGGTTCCAATTGAAAAAAAAACATGACTCTAAAGCTCAGGCTGCTCTGTAGAAAAACTTACTGTTTACCTAGGCAGGGAAACAATGCTTCCCTTATTAACTTTTCTAATGCTGCAGCAAAGGTTACGCAATAATTTTTTTCAAGGTGAGTCACCTCAGATTCTAGTAGTGTTTTCATGTTTTCTGTTAATTGCAGAGAAACCAGAGCAGGCAGCAATTTGTATAACCTTCAGGACACAGTAATGTCTGTATAGACCATGCCTTCCTCACAGCTTAGAGGTCATGTCGTATTCATTCATCTCTAATGGGAGGCTGTCACTGACTGCACCTTTAATGTTCTTATCCAATAGAAAGCAATTAAGAGCAATATTTTTAAGAGGATCAACCAAAGGATTAGATTACAGTTTCAGAGAGGACTGATTTTCAGTCAACACTGTGTACAGTGCTGAAAATTGGCTGGAAAAATAAAATAAAAACCAGATGTGACCAATATGATTTGAGAGATTCTGTCCAAAAAAGAAAACTCAGAATTCAATTGTGCTTTCATGAGCTGTGATACAACAAAATTCTGTGTAACTGCTGCTCAGTATAGGTACATTTCAAACATACAAATAAGTTTTAAGTTCATGTTCTGATCCTAAATCCTTTATACTGCCATGAGAGATGTATTTCTATGAGGCAAAATGACTAGTCTGTGCTTGTAGGAAGGCTCTGCTTGTCGTAAGACTACAGTATTTTTAGTATTCAGAGGCAGAAGAATGTGCAGAGTTAAGTGTATATTCACTCTACTGTTTTCTGAAGGGATAAAATCTTTGGTTCTGCTCCTTACATAACTGATTCCACTTCTATGCACATAGCAAGTAATGTGAGGACTCAGCTAGTACAGGAGTGTCCAAGTCACAGCTTCAAATTATTCGTTCTTGCCTTTATACTATCTGTTATCAAACGTGCCTTTATACAAATTAACAGGGACCAATTAACAGGAGCTCCAGATAAGCCTTTATATGTTTGATTATACAGCAAAGAAATTAAATGACCACTGTCTTATCTTCAAGTTACAAAACTAAAATAGCCAACCAGTAAAATGCAAGCACAGATCAATCCTCACAGGACTGACACATTCAGAATATAACTGTAATTAATGTTTTAAAAGTTGGAGGAATAACTGCATGCATCAGTACAGGTTAGGGGATGATGCTGGACAACAGGTTGGCGATGAGCCAGCAGTGTGCCCTTGTGGCCAACAAGGCCAATGTTATCCTGGGGCACATTAAAAAGAGCGTGGCCAGCAAGTCGAGGGAGGTGATCCTCCTGCTCTACTCTGCCCTTGTGAGGCCACATTTAGACTACTGTGTCCAGTTCTGGGCTTCCCAGTTCAAAAAAGGCAGGGAAGGAGTCCAGTGGAGGACCACAAAGATGATAAAGGGCCTGGAACTTTTCCCACATGAGGAAAGGCTGAGTAACCTGGGTCTGTTCAGCCTGGGGACAAAAAGACTGAGAGGGGATCTGATAGGTGTTTATAAATATCTGAAGGGAGCTAGGAGGCAAATGGATGAGGCCAGGCTCTTCTTGATGGTGTGTAGCGATAGGACAAAAAATAATGGCCTAAAACTTGAACATAGGATGTTCTGTACTAACATGCAGAAGAACTTCTTTATGGTGAGGGTGACAGAGCGCAGGAACAGGCTGCCCAGAGAGAAGTCTCATTCTATGGAGATATTGAAGACCCGTCTGGATGCCTATCTGTGCAACCTGTTGTAGGGTACCTGCTAAAGCAGGGAGGTTGGGCTTGATGATCTCTTGAGGTCCCTTCCAATCCCTGCGATCCTGTGATTCTGTGATTCTGTTAAGTTAAGGCAAAGAATTCACAGAGCAGTGAGCTTGTACTGCAGCAAGTCCTCTTAATACATCTGTTTGATTGATATATTATGAATACCAAACAATAGATGTATACAAAGAAATAATATTATAGAAGCTATTACAAGATTTTCCCTTGTTTCTTTGCTTTGACACGAACTAGCTTGGAAATTGTATTTTATTTAAGAACTAAACTTGTATAGCTGCTTCCACAGTGATGACTACAGGGACACGCACATAAGAAACTAAAATCATTAGACTGCACAGAAACACCTGCACCTTTTAGAAGTTCACTGTTGCAATTACACTTGGAGCTTGCTTTCTTCTATACTTGGCTGTGCAGATTTGCCTTATTACTTTCGATTCATGATTCATAGTCTCATAGAATGTGTAATGGAATACGCATTTTTTTGCCAGTAGCAACACTTAAGGAAACCTTTCAAGAATGGTGCAGGAGTACAATTCTAATCACTTGACTTTCTGCTCACCCCCTGTTGGGCATCTCCAAGTTTTCAAGAGTTTATTGGCCTCTTGAAAACCACACTAGTTTTGACATTGATTTCCTGATCAGTTATCCAGAAAGGAAAGACGACATAGTGCTATAGAGATATTGATTTCCATAATGGAGAGGTGTTCAAGGCCAGGTTGGATGGGACCGTGGGCAATCTGATGTAGTGTCTTATTTAGTGGTTGGCAAACAGCCCATGGCCGGGGAGTTGGAACTAGCTGCTATTTCAGACCCCTTCCAACCTAAGCCATTTCATGATGCTATGATTCTATGACAATACATGTTTTCGGGCCTTGGAAACAATTGTCTGGAAAGATTTTGAAACCCTCACCACTGAACAAATATTTGCTACGAAGAAAAGACATATTGTTGACACTGCCTTCAAGGTCTTATGGGCTTTTTCCAGGTTGTTTTATAAAATTTTGTACAGAACTGCATTTTTAATGCAAAGATATTCACATCTAAACAACACAGAAGATAATATTAGCAAGTTAGATATACAAGAAGAACAAGCATGGCTTAATAATTTATAAACATTAATTTCATAGTAATTATCAGGTAGATAGAGGTACTAAAAATGTAAGCATGCAAATTAATAAATTAAATTATCTTTAGAAATGAGTAAATCTACCAAGTAATTATCTGTTCCAATGGAAACTCCTTTTTTAAACAAAATACAGATTGTTAAATTTAATAACGTGAATAACATTATGTTAGGGAAAAAAAAATACAAAACAAACAAACAAAAAAAAACAGAAAGAACTATACCTATCTAGTAAATAAAATGTGCCTGGCACTGAAATCCTCTGGCACAGAATGGTCCACGCTCATTTCCTTACCCTCCAAGAACTCCCAGTCTGTGTTTAGAATCCCTGTAGGAAATGGTCTTTGGCCAGCAGATTTTTTCCAAACAATGCCCATAACTGTGAGTGCAGGCAAAAATTGTGCTAAGGACAATATTAGCATTTGAACAGCAGGGACATTCAAGTTTCAGTGCCCAGAAATGTTTTCTGTCAAAATTTAATTTAGTGGTATAAATGTAACTAATGAGAGGTGTGCCATGGCAGAGTAATTTGCAAATTGTTTTGTATTTACAGTATTCCACAAGAGTAAATACATGGTGCAATGGCCCTGGCGGCATCACTGTGGTGGCTCTTTGGGATCACAGTCACAAGATAACTGTTCCTGAATAGCATGCGGTGTGGTGGGAAAACGAATTTGGACCATGCCTGTGCAGTTTCTGATTGAATTCAAGGCTCCAAGTCTTAAGAATAAATTTAAAAAAAAAAGAGAGAATAAAAGCAGTATGCAGGTTCATGCCACCAATAGTCCCAGACTGTTCCCAGCATTTCCTGTGAGCTAGCTCTAGCTCACCAGAGAAAATTAGACTATGGGATGTATTAAAAGTATGAGTCTGGCTGAACTGTATTTTGTATGGACTGGGGTTAATATGCTTTGGGTCTAGATGACTACAGTGTGGCCTGTATTACCTGGCTCCAGCTACCTGTCTAGAAACCAGATGCACTGTTTGGTCTCTATTAACACATCCCAGGCATAGTCCTTAAAAGCCATAGCCTTTAATTTTGCTGATATGTAAGTGAATTGGATTGAAATCTGAGGTTTTGGTCTTCTCTCCTAACAGACAGACATAGTATCCATAAGAGCTTTCTTTATTCAAAATCAGAGCAGAGAAGCCAGTGAACATAAAGGCAGAAGAGCCAAAAGAAAGAGCCCTTTTAGCCTCCAAGCCCTGTCTTTCAGGATTGAAGCTCTTGGGTTTCCCTCTTTGGCAGTATAAGTCTCACTGCCTTTCTCAAACAGTGGAAAGTATCCTGCTTGACATTCAAGCAGTCAGAAGTTCAAATCCTGGTAAAACTGTCATGAAGTTCATGAATATTTTCCTCCTATCCCTTGCAGGAGCACTAAACTCAGAAAGAAAATTACAGGGGAAAAAATTCATAGCAAGTGAAGACATGCTGCAATATCTAATGAGAACACAGCCTTTATTCTGATAAAAGTTCTTTGTGTTACTCTTTTATTAAGAGGGACCATGCCAATTTCTCTGTACACATGGCAGATCAGAAGGGGCTTTTATAATGCAAAGCCTTATAGTATCTTCTGAATGTACCTGGTATTGCTCTGAATTTCCACTACCTACTGTTCCTCTTCATCTCAATCAAAGAGAATAGCTCTGAACAAAGATTAATGAAAATCATTATTAAGGTGATTATTAGCAGAGATTACTTTTGCTGTTAGTGTCTGAGGCATTAATAATGCTCTGTTTATGGGTGAGTGCCATTTTCATTAAAGCTCCCACGTACACACCCTTTTTCTTTGTAAGATTGTGAACCAGCCTTAAATTAAAAGGACGAATGCTGGCAGCCTGGGTATAATTGTTGCTCTATTCCCTTTCCTCAAAGGAAAAAGATAAAATCAGCTGAAATTGTTTCTTAATTTCTGGCAGAAATGAGTCACAGGATCTGTCTATGGTATTTATTTAACCATATTTATTGAAATCAGCTATGTTCTCTGACATTTCACTGAAACATTCACAAGGACGTTGCTTGTTTAATATCACAGAATCATAGAATCATTTGAGTTGGAAGGCACCCTTAAAGATGATCTGGTCCAACTCCCCTGCAGTGAAGAGGGACACCTACAGCTAGATTAGGTGCTCAGAGCCCCATCCAGCCTGACCTTGAATGTCTCTAAGGATGGGGCATCCACCATCTCTCTGGGCATCCTGTTCCAGTGGGCCACCAACCTTATTGTAAAAAACTTTTTTTTTATATCCAATCCAAATTTCTCCTCTTTTACTTTGAAGCCATTTCCCCTTGTTCTGTTGCAACAGACTCTGCTGAAGTGTCAGTCCCTTCCATGGTAGTCCAGAGGTCCTTAAACCAAACTTTCTCCCAATCTCAGTTTTGAGAGTGTTACTCACTAGAGAAAGCTTTGCCATTCATGGCCTATTTAATTGCACACTTGCCAGCCATTTGATTCCACAAAGATTTGAAAGACTTTTTCTTGTGTAAAAAGCAATTTTCAATCCCAAATAATACAACAAGCACAGAATTGCCATTCATCTCTAATTTAATGTCCACAACAACTGTTGATGTAATTATGGATGAAGCAGATCTTGCTTGATTTTAGGCACTATTATGTACATCTCTGCTAGTCACCCTAGGCTCTAATTCACAAAAACCTAGGGAGTGTGAATCATCTAATGAACTTCAAACATTTATTTTAGGATGAATCATGTCCAGAATTTCCTTCTGCATCCCTCTGAACCACTGTAGACATCAAAAATTTGGAAAGATGAATTGCGTTTACTGATTTTACCCAGAAGACACACAGCTAGAGCGTTTTTGGCTCTCTGGATGACCGCTATCACAGAGTTCTGGTGAAAGGCTGGAAGACCTTGGTGCAGAAGGTGCATCACAAAGCATCTTAAAACAAAATGTACACAAATTCTGATCTAATTTGAAATTTCTTACTACCTCCTCTCAAGCCTTCATTCCTCTCCTTGCTTGAATTTGAATGAGTAGCTCTCACAAACTGTTCAAATATTTCTAACAAGAAGATGAAGTGTAGCAGAAATCACTCCAGTTTGTGGAAAGCGGGTGATGTCTTTTAACAGATATATTGTTAACCTTTCATGAAACCTGACCAGGCTCATTTGAATGTAGCAAAAAAATAAAGATTCAGACTCTAATAACCTTCAGGTTCTCATAATAATAGAATGTGGCTGAAGTAGGAAGACAGTTGTAATCCTGTTCCAGCAGAAAGTATGTGTGTCTGAAAGAAAATCTTATATATGCAAGGATTTTACTATTACTGGTCTTCTAAACATACACAGCCACAGAGCCATTTTAAGGAGTCTCAGCAGCTCAGTTTATATCCTCCTCAAGTATGATGGGTCAAAAGCTCTTGACAAGAATCAAGTTTGATAACTGTTTCTGCTGTGGAATAAGATTAGAAGAATAGCTATTGTTGCTGCAGGGAATGTCCATACACTAATGTGCTTTTTAGCCACCCAACACACCTTGACCTCTCTCTCAGCCTCTGACACAGCAAAAGGCAGGCAGCAGACAATTTTCTCCCTGCAGCAGTTTGCTGCTGTAGGCAGAACTAGCCCTGCACAGAGTCTGCCCACAGCAAGCAGGTTTCTGTGGGCTTCAGCCCAAAGGAATCACAGAACCACAGGCTGGTTAATGTTGGAAGAGACCTCTGGAGATCATCTTGTTCAACCATCTGCCCCAGCAAGGATACCCAGAGAAGGGTGCCCAGGACCACATCCAGGCAGCTTTGGAAATCTCCAGTTTGGAGATCCTCTCTGGGAAACCTGTGCCACTGGTCCATCACCCACACAGTAAATAAGTGTTTCCTGATATTCAGAGCAAACTTCCTGTGTTCCACTTTGTGCCCACTGCCTCTTCTCCTGGCACTGGGCACCACAAGAGCTCCATTGTCTTTGCATCCTCCTTTCAGGAATTTATATACATTTACAAGATCCCCCCAGGCTTTCTCTTCTCCAAGTTAAACAGTCTCAAGTCTCTTAGACTTTTCTCATAGAAGAGGTGTTTCAGGCCCTTCACCATTTTGGTAGTCCATTGCTGGATTCTCACCAGTGCGCCCAAGTCTTTTGTACTGGAGGGCCCAGAAGAGGGCACAGCACTCCAAATGCAGCCTCTCTAGTGCTGAGTACAGGAGAAGGATCGCATCCTTTGACCTGTTGGCAGTACTTTGCCTAATGCAACCAAGAACACCATTGTCTTCTTGGTAGCAAGGGCGCATTGCTGACTCGTTCAACTTGATGACCATCAGGACTCCCAGGTCCTTTTCTGCAGAGCTGCTTTCCAGCTGGGTGCCTCCAGCATGTGCTGGTGCCTGGGGCTATTCCTCCCCAGTGGCAGAGCTCTGCACTTCTTGAACCTCAGGAGGCTCTTGTAGCCCTATTTCTCCAGCCAATCCAGTCCTTCTGGATGGCAGCATGACACTCTGGTGGATCAGCCAGTCCTCCCAGTATAGTATGCAAATTTGCTGTGTTTGCACTCTGCCCCAGCATCCAGTTCATTAATGAAGACATTAAACAGGGCTGGACCCAGTATTGACTCCTGGGGTACTCGTTACATGAATGCTAATGGAAAATCTGGTATGGAATGTAAACAGCGAAGTACCAAGTACTTCAGTTTAATGTTGTTAAGCAATAATGACTGAAAAGCAACAGATTTTTGCAAACAAAACACAGTTTGAAGTTAATGATTAAGAAATTGAAACAATGTCTTTTCACTTTGTTTGAGAATAAGGTATCCATTGGCTGCAATGCACAGGCTGGTATCAACTGATACAGCTCATCTAGATCCTACAGACCCCTTTGAAGTGCCTGATGTTGGGCTCTAGAACTTGTCTTTCATGTAGTAATGGATCAATTGTAATAGCTAATAGGAGTTTTTTGGAAATCACAAACCTTCAATGGAATCAATTGGAAATTAAATGTGTCATTATATGAGGGCTGCTCTGAAAGTAACTCCATCTATTTTATGATGTTGGCCCGCAACATCAGAGGAGAATATTGGTGGTATGACACTAGAGGTTGGATCTTCCCACCAATATTCCAAAATATTTTATTGCTGTGTGACAGATGGCAGAAGAGGGACAGTTGGATTAATAGCATCTAATATGGAAGTGCGTATGAAGCAAAGGTGTGTCATTGAACTCCTCCGTGTGGAAAAAATGCACCCACTGACATTCATCGACTCTTGCTGAGCATTTATGGAGACCAAACAGTGGATGTGAGCACAACAAGGTGGTGGGTGGTGCATTTCAGCTGTGATGACAGTGACAGTGAATCACCTCTGCTAGTGCAGATTTTTATAAGCATGCCATGCAGGCTCTTGTTCATTGTGGTAAAAATGCATGCCTAACGGTGGTGACAATGTTGAAAACTAGTGTCTTGTAGCTGAGAATTTGCACTGTCAAATGGTGTTCTTGTGCTCTTTGTATCTGTTGTGATTTCCACAAAAATAAATGGGAGGCATTACTTTCAGAGCAACCTATGTGTATATGTATGACACTTCAAATGCTAACAAAATCTCTCTAGTTTCTGTCTCCAAAAGGTAAGTCATACAATTTTACAATGTTACCATAGATTTCTTAAGGACAGCCAGATGATTGATATGTTGTAAATTGCAATACCTGTAAAAGTTGGGGTGACTGAGCAAGATTTGGGTTTATGTCTCCAGTGAAGCCATGAATTATCTGAGGAAATATGACAAGCAATTCATCAAAATATAAACCACATAGTCAAACAAGAGTATATATTCCTTTAATGCTTAAGCCAAATCTGATCAGAATTCGAGAGCAGGCTTTCTATGACTTCAGGATGCTCAGGATGCAGACCTAAAGGGAAATTCATGTCCAAACTGGAAGGCTGAGTATAAAGGAGTATGAAGTTTTAAGTCAGAAAAACACACATTCATCTTTTATCAATAAATGTCTTACCTCTTTGTAACTTACGTTTTACTATATTATGTTTCTGAGCTGAAACATAACGTAATGAATAATAAATTTCAGCTCTGAAACATAATATAGTAACACGTAGGTTACAAAGGATCCTGCCTCACTGGCCAAGGTGGTAAGGGGGGAAATCTCCCTCTTGTCCCAGAGAAGAAAAAGCAGAAGTGCCATCTGGCTGCCAGTCGTGTAAGGCAAGAAAACGAATGGTGAATTTTTTATTAGCCCAACCAGAGTCCTGCCCTCTGGAGCTGAGAGATAGCTTGACTTTAAATCCTGACTGATGTGACATGCTCTGTGCTGCCCATTTATTTGGAACTTGCACCGTTTTAAACCACATCTGCTGGTAAGGCAAAGGATAATCATTCTTGATGCAGTCTGCAGTTCAGAGCTTTGTTAAATGCTTTTTACCAAGAGCCTGGAGAGCTGAAATCCTTCTGTTATGCGCAGAGCAAACACAACAGGAACAGCTGTAGCATCAACCTCCCTGCCCTGCCTCAGCACAAGCAGTGCTGTTTGCTTGGTCAGTCTTCCCTCACTGTGCCCAAATCAACTCCTACATTAATGGCTGTTAGTAGTAGCATGCTTTCAGATGGGTCACCTGTCTAGAGGAGAGTATATTGCTTGAGTATATTACTCGAACCATTTCATGTCCCTGGAGGTGTTCAAGGCCAGGCTGGATGGAGCCCTGGGCAGCCTGATCTAGGAGCTGGCAAGCCATGGCAGGGGTTTGGATCTCAACGATTTATAAGGTCATTAAAACCAAAGCCATTCTATGATTCTATGATTCGATGTGTCCCACTAAAAATGACCCATATGTGCAGAGAAAAAAACTAATGATGATTTCGAATTAACACCTTGTAGGAGAGCAAAGGCCTTTTGTTTGGGTCCAGACCCACAGTCTTCAAAGCTTCTCACAAAAAGCTTTTTTATTCAACTTCTGCCGGACTGCATAAGCAAAGACTATCTCAGACAAACAATAGTAAACATCAAAAGAGATTTGTTCTGAGATATGCCAGAAATCCAATTGAAAGCATTGCAAATGCGTATGCACACATATAAAGAAACAGTCTGAGTACTTGAAGCTGAGTTTGCTGTACAAATGTTTCTCTTGTTATTCAGTCTAAAGAAACTTGAGAAAACACATTCAGAAGGAGGCTTTGTCTGGAAAGAGTCATAAAGAGGATGGAATATAATAAGAAACGAATTTGTTCATCAAGATAAAGTACCAGAGTGTAGAGCATCGCAGAGGCAGCAATGTGGAACCCAAAGCACCATATGCAGTACATTAACGTGTTACTGTGGACAAGTTTAGCTGATCCAAGAAGCTAACCTAGCTAATTACCTCATCCCAGCTTTGGAGCAGACTCATTCAGCCCCACAGGAGACAGCTCCAGCCTAGGGTCTGCTCCTGTGGGGGCTCTCCATGGGCTGCAGCCTCCTTCAGTCCAAATCCACTGCTGTACCATGGGATTCTCCATGGCTGCACATGGAGATCTGCTCTTTGTGATGCCCGTGGGCTACAGGGGAACAGCCTGCTCCACCATCAGCCTCTCCTGGGCTGCAGGGAACTGCTGCTGAAGTTGAGGAAGCACACACTGAGATGAGCTTTTTCAATTCTTACTTATCTTTCTCTATATGCTTGAGAAGCCAGTTCACCTCACGGAACGTTTCCAGAAACCTGGCTTTTTTTTTTTTTTTTTCCCCTAGAAGATTGTCTAGCTGAGTGCCAAAATAGATACCTTTGAATGTTTTAAATTATTTATCTTTGCTTGCATGTTGTTATTTTGAACATGCAGGTGGAGATATATGCATGTTTTAAGTTGATTCTCAATTCTCAATTTGAATATACTTTTGGAGAATAAAAAGTGAGAGCAAAAGAAACAGATGTGGGAAAATTGGTGATGATCATCATCAGAAGCATTTGGAGAAATTCTTATTTTGGGATGTTGGGTGAATATTTTTCTTTCTTATGATAATATTTGAGAAATCTGTAAGCAGTATTTCAGTGAGCTCTGAGGACTCTGACAATTTTTGCAAATTAATGTATCTGTGAAGAGAATATTTCACATTAAACAGAGTATTTCCACTGCTTTCTCTCATTGCTAGCACCAGTGGTAAAAATGTACCAGATATTCCCAACATACCCTTGCTTAGCACACCAAAATTCACCAGTATTGAATTGTCTCTATTCTCAGATTCAAAATTTGATAACCTTGGAAAAAAATTGTTTCAGAGAGTTCAAACCTAGAGAATACCTGACATATACTACAGAGGCACAAAGCCTGAATTTACTTGTTTCCATTTGGAGGACCAAAACAAAATCAGGTAAAAAGATCCAAACACTTTCCAACCTATAATATATTGTTCACAGTTCTGTAGAATGGTCCTGTCTTCTGCACTCCCAAGTTACCATTGCAGTGCAGTTCGTGGGTCAAATTCTTTCCCAGAACTTTGTGTGTTGGTATTTTCAATACGCAAAATGAAATATTTACTCTGGAAATCTTATTTTCACAGAATAACCTCAGCAAAGTTGGATGAAAAGTCTCTGTTAATGCGCACTGCTGTGTATTGCAGCAGTCCTGAAGGGTTGCTTTCTTTTCAGTGGTTGCTGTCTTTTCATGTAGGTGAATGTTAAACAATCACGCAGTCAGAAATAATACCAGAAAGTAAATGTAACAGACTGGACTTTCCCTAGATGGGGTACTTCCTTACAGAAGGCTTGTCTTCATGATGTTAAGTGAAGCCTTCACCTCAATATTGGGAAGTGGTTCATAGCAAGGCATCTTAGGAAAGGCACTGTTATTCTTTTCACTTCTTTCATCAAGCTCTGCCTGGGAGACTGTTGCAGCTCACATCAGAGCATAATTTATTTGCCTATGACCCAGACAGAGGAGGTGAAAACTCATCCTATTTCTCATGCTGTCCCTTCTATGAGCCTAAAGTTTTAGAAAGACTGCGTTTGCAACTCTGACTTGACTCAGAGGTTTAAGAAATTATTCCTCTAGCTCTGCTCAATATCAACAATAACCTGGGTAAGACTTGCCACTGGAAAACACTTTCTCAAAGTAGAGAGCATCAATTCTTGGGCGAGATTTTGGAACTTGACAGAGGCACCTCCACAACTTAATATGAAGCCAGTGATGCTGTGTTGGGAACAAAGGAGCTGCAAGGATGGACTGTTCTGTCCCCTCTGACAGGTGTCTATTCCCAGAAGAATGGGACATCTGCAATTCTTTCCAGCTCTCATAATAGCTCTGAGAAATAGAGTACTTATTGCAGCAAAAGCAGTATTTGTTTTATTAAGTTGAAAAACTTAAAAAAAAAAAACCAACAATAATTGTATTTGAAATCAGATATCATAGATAAAAATGAAATCACAATGGCTAACTTCCTACTCCTGGTCATGCTCCATAGGGTTTTCATTCAGCTAGAAAACCCTCCAAATATTTCACAGGTCTGCAAGATTGGTTGTTATCAGTAATGAAGTTGCTGACTGCTGCTTCCTCCAGATGTATTCATCTGGAAACTAGATTGCTGGAGATTCATTTGGAACTCATGTCTCAGCTCTTCAGTGCCTCCTGTAACACATAAATGCAGTACTTACTTGAGATACACATCTTTAACAATTTGCCCAGAAAACTGTTGACTAATTTTTTTCTTAGTGTGTGAAGGTGTTTAAGGAATGCTGATGATCCCTGGGAATCCTGCTGTATTGGAATGAAAAGACATTCATTTAAACAATTAGGAGGTGATTTTAAAGCAAATAAAAATGGGGACTGACTTTTTACATTGTCTGATAGTGACAGGAGAAGGGGGAATGACTTCAAGCTAAAAGAGAGGAGATTTATGTTAGATGTTAGGAAGAATTGTTTTACTCAGAGGGTGGTGAGGTACTGAAACAGGCTGCCCAAAGAAGCTGTGGGTGCCCCATCCCTGGAGGCATTCAAGGCCAGCTTCGATGGGTCTCTGGGCAGCCTGAGCTGGTGGGTGGCAATGCTGCCACAGCATGAGGTTGGAACTCAGTGGGCTTTAAGGTCCTTTCCACCCTAAGCCATTCTATGAATTCTGTGATTCTATGAAAAATAGGTTCTTCTTTACACACCTCTGGAAGATGTTGGAGGAGGTGAGAGACACGGTACCAGCAGGTTTAAAAGTCTTTAGGCCCATAAACAGATGCTTTAGGAAGTAGGAAGGAATTTACTTGGCACCCCATCCAACAATTACCGTTGTTGAAGGAAGTATGGTGGAAATGGACTGCAGATCATGGCCAGGCTCACACGCTCTCCTATCTCCCATTGCCCAAAGGGGCAGAATACCAGAGTCGACAGACTCACTGGATGTTTTGTAATGATGAAAATATTATAATGATGAACATATATGATCTTTAAGCTGACCGTAAACAGTTTGTTTACTCTTTGAAGAATTCACCCCTGCAAACCAGAAAGGATGAGTTTAAACTTCTGTGTCTAGTTCTCTGTAGCATACTTATTGAAGATCATATTTTGTACAGTCATAGCAAAATCAGCAACAAAAGCATCCCCTGACTACTTCGTGAAAGAGACTGCCCTAAGTTCCAGGTGAATTCAACAACTAAGTGGGAAGATATCTCATTATTTCTTACTGGACTGCTAGACTGAATAAAACAACATTCAATTTTGCCTTCAGCCATCTTTAAGAAGGCAAATGTGAATTCAAATAAATTCAGGTGAAAGAGGAGAACTTCAGCTGGTAAACAGAGAAAAACTTTCAGACAGCATGCTGCAGGAAAAACAGAAATTTAAGCTCAATGCAAAACTCTGCTGCTGGGAGTTTCATTTTAATCAGTCAACCTCCTCTTGTTGTTTTTATTTGCACAGCAGTTCTGAACAAATTGAAAAGAGGTTTTTTATCCATTGGTGCAGGCTGGGTTCCTACCACTTCCATTGCAAAGGAGAATTCAATTTCAAGGTGATAAATTCAAGAATACACAGGTAAGGCACTTGTAGGAAGTGGGGGGTGGGTGGGCAGGAGGGGTGAAGACTACCAGGCATGAATGGAAAGTACTGAGAAAATATAGAAAAAGGAGCAATTATCAGCTACATTCTACATACCACAACCAGACAATCTCCTTCAATCTACTACCTTCAGCAAGAGAGAAAGTAGTGAGCTTTGCTGATGCTAATTTCATCTCTTCATTGTTTTGGTAGGATGTATTTAGATTTTCTGTGTGGATAAGCAGGACTAGACAGCTTATGGAGAGAGATAACGTACGCATCGAGCTCTTTTGAACCTTGGCAGCTTTCTGTTTTTCATCTCAATTTATTGTCCAAATTCTATCTCTCTAATGGCTAGACTAAATCCTGATTTAGATAAAAAAAATATGGGCTCAGTTCAAACTCCATTTGAGGCCAGATGCTGTGTTCCAAGGTGGAAATATCACCTTCCTTAGCTGGGAGTTGGGTAAGTTTTAAGCTTTGCAGCCATCGCTGTCACAACTGTGCAACTTGAGACATTGGTAACGGTGTAGGGACAGATTATGATGCAGGAGGAGCATAGACGAAAGGACAACTATGCTAGGTCAGCTAGCTAATGCCCTGTCATCAGTGGTGACCAACAGCAGCCACCTGGGGATGAGAGAGTATGGACACAACAAACATACAGCAGTACTGTGCCACAGCACTCCCCTGGTCTTTGCACATGTGCAGCTCAAGACACGCTGAGCCAGATCCATTCTGTGAGTCCAGCAGCTGTCAATGTATTGTGACTCCAGGAATCCATCAGATCATCTTCTTGATGTACACTTTCAACACTCACAGCCTCATTTGGCAAGGAATTTCAGATTTTAACTCTCTGTTGCATGATGAAATATTTGCTTTTGTTTGTTTTTTTGTTTGCTGTGAACATTCTACCAGGTACCCCAGCTTGAAGATCCTGCTCTTGGCTTGAAGACTCTGGTTTCCATATGGGTAGAATGAAAAATATTTTGCTGTGAACCCTTCTTCCACCCCACAGAACTTCACATGCTTTTATTATATCCCTTTTTCAATTGCCTGTCATTTTGGCTGAAAAGCTGCATTAAATTTACTCTTCCCCAATCTGAAATCTGTATCTTACCCTCAACTGCCTTTGCTACCATTCACTGGACTTTTCTGGTAGCAATATACCTTTGGAACCAGGACTAGAACTGCAAACAGAATTTAAGATGCAGATGCACCAACATTTTACATTTTCTATTTATTCAGTTTCTTCCCTAACAATACTTAATATTCAGTTTTCATTTTTTACCACAGCTGAGCACTGAGTTCAATAGAACTATATATTACAACCTCAAGATCTCATTTCTGAGTAATAACAGTTAGCTCAGATCCCATCATTTACTGTGTGAAGTTTGGATTGTTTTCCCCCATGGATGTCATTTTAGATTTATCTATCCCAAATTTTATCTACTACTTAATCATCCAGTCTTTTAGTCTTTTACAGTCCTTCTGCAGCACTCCACAGCTGGTTCTCGCTTTTAATTCAGTAATTTAGCTTAGACTTCCCACGCCCATGGCACACTTATGATTTTTCTTACACCCTTGGAATAAAACACCCACGAACTTTGATAAAGTTGAGATTAACAATGGAACTTTGTGTTGCATGTTTCCCTCTAGATTTCAAATAGTTTCATGGTTCTCTATATGTGAAACCCAGCCTCTGAACTGGTGGAAAGTTATACAAGCAATGTTGCTCATGGGTAAAAGAAAAGAGAAAGAGAGAGGAGGAGAGAGGAGAAAGAGAAGGAGCATTTGACAATCAGGAATATAAGAATTATTCTCTATAGAGCTGTAGATGATAATCTAGAAAGCGTGTTGTGTTTCATGGTAACCTTCCAGATTAGCTATATTCATGACATCAAACTTGATGTCATTGTATAGACTTCTCATATTCATGGGCAAAATCACTTTATTATTATTGTTTCTGTTCTAGCAGAACTAAAGATGTGCTAAGACCCAAGCTCCATCCCAGAGGGATTACAGCCCAATGCACTGATTTAAGAAATCAGTTAAGGACATGTGTAGTTCTAATCACCTGATTCAGTTCTCTAAAAACATCTGTTTTCCAGAGTCATAGATGAACTGGGAACTAAATCACAGCCCTCCATTAGTGTTCCTCAGCTGTGTTCTCTTAAAATTCTGCCTAGGAGCAAAAAAATAAATATGACTGCTTGAAGGTGAGAATTTAAATCTTTAGGTTGCCATTTAAACAGATGGGAAGAAGAAAATGTTGTAATAGCCTCCTGCCATTACAGTCCCCAGGCCTGCCACACTTGCTGAAGACTTAGTGACATTAGAATAATTCCAAACTGTACTTTGAGATGTTTATTAAATAAACCACAAGAAAGCAAACAAACAGGCAAACAAAAAGAGGCTTAAAAACATGCCACTCATGGTTTGAGAAATGCAGTCAAATTGTATAGAAGGCTTAACCTCTGGCAATGTAAACATTTGGCTTCAAAAGTTGGAAACACATTATTCTGTAAAATTTCTTATTAATTATATTTCTTTTTGAATTCAAAGCCTGGCAAGCATCAATTTATTCCACTCCACTTTATCAGCCCAGCAATATTATTCTTCAGTTTTACTTTCAGTCTGGCTCTGTCTGATAACATTTTCTGATCAATGAAAAGGCAGAGGTTGTTACCAAAAGTAATGGTATGTTATAAAGCTGTTCTAGTCCAACAATTAAAAGCATTTTATTACGTAATAAAACTAGTGCTACTTTTTTCACTGCAACCACACAACATTAATTCGGACACTAATTTGCACATGTTGTATTACTGATGGAGGTCAAAAATGCATTTGATTCTATCAAGCTCAAAAATCATATATCTTTTAATAAATTAATAACCAGAGTCCTCAGGAGGTTGTAATGTGATCTTCCTTAATTGAGACAAAATGTATTCATAGCTATTGATTAGATCCAACTGTCAGAACAGTCCTTCCTGAGCTGGGTGATATGGAAAGGCATTAGCATGAACAGAAGGTAGAAACAACCTTTTTTAGAATAGCTGAGTGTTTACCAAGGCTGCATTAAACGGCATGGCTAGGAAGAGTTTATTCTCACTGCTCCTATCTACATTTCTCTAGTTAGAGAAATGTATGCAGAGGAGAGTTTATCCCTGACAGGAGTTTGTTGCTGTTTTCAGGTGTGCATTTCTCTTGGTTCACATTAAAGATTGATGAGTGAACAAATACACCTGGCACTGGGAGCAGGAAAAATCTTGGCATCCTATAAACGCTCCCTGCACAGTTTTAGCCTTGCCCTAAGAAAAATGCTTTTTGCACAGGGGAGCTTTATCTGGAAGATAAAAAGTTGCACTGTGCCTAAGAAACGAAGCTTTCCTGGAGCCTCCAGTGACATTTTAGTTAAACTGTAGACAGACCGTAGCTGTGCAGATTCCCTTTAAATTTGATTCAGTTTTCAGTGAGAAGCCTGGAAAGGTGCAGAGGATGTGAGACAGTAGTGTCTCCTTACCTGAGGCTTCTGAGGAAAAGCTGTAAATGGGTGGATCTTAGAAAGAATTGGTTGTAATATTTAGGAATTCAAATCCATCCTTAGGTCTTCAAGGCATCTGATCACCTGTTTATAGTTGTCACTAATGGTAGATAAAGAACTCCTTTGATTGGATTGTGACCTATTAGGATGAAAAAAAAAAAAACAACAGCTCTGTGTCATTAAGAGTGAAAAGCCAACAAGAATATTGGAAACAAATGTTCATGCTTCAAATCTTTATTCATCACAATACTTTGGAGAATTAAATATTATTAATATTTTGGTGAAGAGACAACTAAAAGTCCTACTACAGAGTGTCTTCTTCTGAATTAGCTCCTGAAAGAGGATATTTTTTTTTAGAAACAAGCTACTAAATGAGATGGAGGATTAGCCTCATTCACTGGGACACTTTTTCAAAAGCTGGAATGATGCTTAGCTCATTAGGGAGTTATTTGCATCTGTCAAAGATCCAGTCATGTGGTAAAGATGAAGAACTTACAGCCCATGAGACATTTTATCCATTCTAAATTCTTCTATGAATCTTCACTGTGATCTTTGTCAGGTCACAAATTAGGCCTCTTTTCCTCATCCCTTTTTAAATGGGGATAATAATACTTACTTCACAGGACAGCATTAGGTCTTCAAAACCCAGAATCTGCAAAGCACAGTCAGCTCGTAAGTGAAAATCCCCAGAGAAATACAGGCTGTCATTGAGCACCTTTGAACTTAAATCAGATGGGACAAGAGAAAAGATTAATAATCAAAACAGTGTTGTAATGGCTCACAGGGGTATGGTCAAAGTGATTCATAAGGAATCCTTTTTTCATTTCCAGTAGACTGGACAGAGTGTGAGATAAACCAAGATGCAGACTTATGAAATCCCCCCAAAATATGAGTACCATTTAAATCTTAGATTCAGAACGTAAGAAAATCTACACTGTCTCCTCAATTAACACGTAAAATTATTAAATTTTTAAAATTATTAAAATTATTTTTAAAAATCAGAAGTATAAAAAGAAAACAGATTGCTTTTATACCTGAAAACGTGGTATGCAGTGACAGTGATGCTGAGTTTTGCATCATTTATATTACCGGATGGCAAGCTATTTGTTAATAATTGCCTACTGCCATGGGATCCCCTGACAGAAGGCCGTATGTGCTATACAATCACAGGCACTCTGGAGTGAATTATTGGAGATGCTGCAGTTAAAACTCCTTACCAGTCATGCATTTGAGCGTAGGTTGTTATTTT
Source organism: Numida meleagris (assembly GCF_002078875.1). Taxonomy (NCBI): domain Eukaryota; kingdom Metazoa; phylum Chordata; class Aves; order Galliformes; family Numididae; genus Numida; species Numida meleagris. The sequence goes on along the minus strand of NC_034409.1, from coordinate 188,677,036 downwards.
TCTTTCCTTTCCCCCATTTCACTAAGACCGAAACCAGTTAAGTTCTTCAAATATCCTCAGGAAATAAGGGAAAGAAACTATGCTGTCCTGAGCAGGGTACCAAGTCTGCCATGCCTTCTCTATTAAGTGGAAAAAAAGAAATAATCAGGTTTTATAAAGCAAGCATTCAAGGTATCAGAGTGACAGGAGTAAAATCAGGTTGTTTGGAACCGGACATTAATCCAAGAACATCTGAATGTCTTCTCCAAGGAGGGTTTGGAATTGCAACCCTTCCTCCTGTGCAGAGAATGCATTCGGTAAAAAGACACAAACTTGAAGAACTCGTACAAAGTAGCCACTCCTGCAGAAAAGAGAGACTTGGGACAAACTGAGTGAAGTTGCTTGTTCAGCCCATGTTTGGAAAGGAGACCCACAGAACCAGCAATAAGTAAGTGTTTGACATCAGTGCTATTTAGGGTCCAGGTACACAGAGATGGTGATCAAATGTCTCATCACAAAGCACCACATGCTGAAAATAGACTTCCACAAATAAAAAGATGCACTGAGCTTGTCCGTGTGCAATCCTAACAACATTGACACGGTATGCAGATGACAGGTTGTGTTGGCAAGGCTGGTCTTCCTCCTTCCAGAAATTCAGGTTGAGCCCAAGTCTGACCATCTCAAAGATTTGTTATGACACACAATGAGCCATTTGCCTTGCAGAAGGGGAACAGCAGAGGACATTAATCAGAAAGGTGGAACTACAGAGTAATGGAAGCATCCAGAGCTGTACATGAATAATGAGGTAAAGCAAGCAAGCAATGGTCAAGCCTACAGCAGATGATACATTATGTTGTTTGTTTATTTTTATTTTTTCCATGTTCAACTGTTTCCAGAGCATACTGCAGTGCAGGTTACCCTCACAGCACTGTGGCAAATAGCACAACCTGTGGGAAGTTTCACGATTTCATGTCCTTTTAGATAACATCTAAAATTCAGTTCTGAGGCCATAAGGAGCCAAAGGGGATCTACAGAAATCCGATGCCTCACTTGAGGAAATATAGAAACAATTAGACAGTATTTAAAAAAATCAGACAATAATTCCAAGCGTTCACAATCATTATGCCATTATTATTCCAAAATTATTCCATTACCTACTTAACTGTAATACTTTCAGTGAAAATAAGGTTTCACATGGTTTCCTATTAGGTTACAATGTGAGAATAGAATTTGATAAAACAGCAGAAGAAAATTTTAAAAATATATGCTGAGGAAATGAAGGAGAACCTTTTCTCATTATAAGGGTTTAACCTCTAAATTTCTCCCAGACTTTTTGTCAGTAGTTCTGCTTTTCAAAATGCCAGTGTCAAGATATTACTGGATGCCAACAACTTCATAGGACACATCAACAAGAATTCTATTATACAAAATATAGCAAAGAACAGCAATTTCAAATAGAGACATAATGTTTTCCTGCTCTCCTCACATTTTTCCTTATTATACCAGCATATAACACAGGGCAATTTTGTTTTTAGTTGCAAACTTTTATGGCTATGTGCTCATTTGGGGTAAATTTGAGCAGCATTCATGGAAGCATACAAATGATATAAATTTCTGCAGATAACAATGAGGTTGTCATATTTATGCTTTATGCTCTAGATATTGAAAATTACTGTTTGAAGATTAATTCAGTGATACAAACAGATCATGCAGGGTTGCGTAGTGATTGTGGGAGTAAGAAAACTCATATGCCAAGCGCAATGTTATTGACAGATAAAGTTGAATGAAAATCATATTAACCAACTATTAACACATTTTCACTTTGGACCACTAAGTATTTAGCACGCATCAGTGGCTCATGGTAAATATTTAGCATAGCTGTCATAAAGACAACATTAAAATTGTGAATCATGGTGATCCAGAAATTAGAAAATAAGATGTCGTGATAAGAAAAATTGTGTTCCTTCTCCATACGCTTTGAAATATGGAAGAAACTGTGTTTTACTCTCTCGTTTTTAATTCGGATACATTTATGAACACAATTTCTTTATCTCTTTTTTTTTTTCCTACTTGCTTGTTTGAAATCAGGGTGACCCACAGCAAATACTTTTTGCCAGAACTCATTAAGTTGGTTAAGGTTGTGGATCTGGGCAGCCTGGTCTAGTGGTTGGTGACCCTGCACACAGCAGGGGGGTTGAAACTAGATGATCATTATGGTCCTTTTAAACCCAGGCCATTCTATGATTCTGTGACTCTATGATAAGTTAACTGACTATATGCCTGGTAGCAAAGTAAAGACAAAAGTTAAAGCCCATGCTGAATAAGGGTATTTAAAGCTGTGTTCCATACAGTCCATTTTGAAAATTCACTGCTGAAGAATCCCAGAGTGCTAGTATACAAACTATATAGCAGTGTTAGTCAGCAGTTCAGAGGAATTCATTCTGCCTTTGATTCAATCAGAAATGCTACCAAGGAGTATGAAAGATGAAGGGAATTATGTCTGCTTTCACTAATTGACTAAGCAACAAATATTTCAGCATAATCCATTTAAATCATAATTAAACTTCCCAGTCACCCACCCTTCTATTTTCAGTGGTTGTTTTCACAAGCAACAGAATGATTCATTCTTCTTTAATAAACTACCTACTTAAACATGCATTGGTTTGTAACATGCCCAGGAGCAGCATCAACTTGTTATGTACATCTTTTTGAACTGAGAGGTATCCTTTATCATCTTTATTTTGATCTGTTAACGTGTAGGAAAATCTTGCCTTCCTTGACATGCTAGCTCCTTTTAGCTGAGGGTTTCCAGATACTAGGTAATTCGGTCGTACACTGAAACATGAGTATTGTCTACGTATAGGTATACAGTAAGCTGGATTTCTCATTTCTTCTTATATTCTAGCCTATTCTCTCATCAATCTAGTGAAAAATCTTTGGAGAAATTTTTCTCAGTATGTAGTGTACACATATTGGCTGGTCAGCAGAATTACTTTCCAGATTTTACTGAAAGAAATGACAGCTTTATCACCTAAAACATGTGAATATACCCATACCTAAACACAAATGTAGACCTTCCCTTACAATTTCATGTAGCAGTCGGACTGCGAATTAAAAATGGAATGATACTTCTCAGTTAACCCCTCTCATTTTGTAATCAGGGCTTTAATTCAGAATTAGTTTCACCTCTGTACAAAGAGGAAAACTCTGCACAAGTTTCATCATCAGTTTTCTGGAGCTGTCTAACCAGCAGAAACAGGAACATTTATCCCAGCCGTTTGACTGGAAGATGGAGGCAAAGAGAGGAAGGCAGGAATAAAGAGAACAGAGGAATAAAGAGAAGCTTAAAAGGCTTTTAAAGTTGGTTTTTGCCACTGAGGACTTCATATAGCTTTGTATCTAACTCCATAACAACTTGGATCTAATTTCACCTATTTCTAAACAGTATAAATATCTACACCTGTGGTACTCATGCTAGGTTCCCTGCATTAAAACTGGGGAGGCAGAGGCATTTTTGCGGTGAAACTCATCTGAATTGTATTAAGTATCTGTAGTCGGAAGAACAGAATTGTTGCTTAAAATTGTTTATTTCCATCTGCAGATTACAATGGGGATTTGTTCCAGGTGACTCTTTCATGTGCTGATAACCATACGTGGTCATAGACTTCCCTGCCTCAGTACTAACAGCCAAGACATGGTGAGTTCATGCTAAATAAAGCAAAGACCTGCAAGAATTACTGATCAGTTCATTTAATTTCAGTTGAGTTTGTAACCAGGCATACACATTCCAACTTTAATAAATAACAAAAAAAATCTCTTCCAGGAAAATCATAGAATAATAGAATTGTTTGAGTTGGAAAGGATATGTAAAGGTCACCTAGTCCAACACCCCTGCAATGAACAGGGACATCTACAGGTAGATCAAGTTGCTCAGAGACTGGTCCAGCCTGACCTTCAGTGACCACTGAATACATCCATTGAATGCTACTGGATGCCATAATGTTTTCCATGTAAGCACAGCCTTAATCAGATTTTATCGTATTAAAGGCAAGTTCCTAAAATCCTGATCCTGGAGAGGTGCTCCTCAGAGGTTTTCAAAGGTAGAGAGGTTTCACACTGATCCTATCTGTAGACAAATTCTAATACTATCAGTATTTTTCTCCAAATTCTTCTTGGGCTGTACATGTAGCCTAGTAAATGTTTGTAACAGGTTGCTTATGAATACCGCTCAGAAATCAATGATTTCACAATAAATAACAAATGATACAGCACTAAAAGCCATTAGGTATTTGTCTGAAGATGAAAATATGATCGGTGCTATCACAGAAGGACTATCACCGGAGACACTGAGCTGATGGTATCCCATCAGCTTATATAAGAATGTTTACAACCAGGGTATTCAAAGGTTGCAGTTCCCAACTCTCTGAAGGCTGACAATACATGTTTTGTACGATACCATCCAACGGAATTGCTCAGGCACCAACCACAGAATAGGAGATACTTCCAGACATGTACCAGGACCATCAGGCAGGAAAGGAAGGAGTTAGATGCTAGACCAGTTTCCTGTGGCTTATAGCTGTATGCACCAAGACAGTTTGCAGGTCCGACTGATCAGTTAGGTGCCTGCGTTCAGGCCCAGCTCTAGAAGTTGCATATTCATATGCAAATACAGAATTCAGTGGAGTGATTTACAGAAATACATAGACAAGCTCAGGCATCAGAAACAAGATAATCTCATTAATGCTGCGCTCTGTGAGCATTTATCTGTCCTGCTTCTCCTACCAGGGTAGTTACAGCAGGACATGTTATCTACATGCTCTCAATCTTTGGATCACTCTGAGAGTATCCAGCACATTTTTGATCCTCCAGAGAGTTTTTCAAATAACTAAAAGCAAAGGAGTCCAATACACTCAGCAAATGCTCTCAAATCTCTTTGTGCATTGAAAATTCCAAACATAAGAAGACCTTCAGCTCTGGAGTTTTTTTGTTTTGTGTTTTCAACTTTTAGATTCCTTTGGGATTTAAACCTCTTTCTTTCCTTTGTGCTTCCTCTGCACAAACCAAAGTAAAAAAACCAAGTACTGTATTCAAATGTTAGAAGAGGCTTTTTAATGACCTGTTGAGAATTAAATGAGGAATTTAAAATTGACAATAGCTTTAAATTGGTTTTGCTTATTGTAGGGTGTAAACTACATTACAGAAGGGGGAATTGTTCTTTTTCTGTTTGCTTGCGATGAAACGATACAAAATCCTCTCTCATATTTTCTTTGTGTTGAGAATTTTACTGTTTCTTCCTTTACTTACAGTGATGTACATTAGAACCCTTAAAATCCATTTTAATTGTGCAGAGTGGATTTGGTCAATTGTTCTAGCTCTTTTCTATTAATAAGCATGTGAGAGTACTCTGTATGTAAATTAATAGAACTAATCAGTTGTCCTACCATTGTAATACCATGATAGAATTTGGCAGTACTTCAATAGGAAGTAGAAGTTTCATGGCTTCTGCCCAGGATCACATTTTTGCAAGCTACAAACAGAGGAAATTGAGGTTATCTCCACATCCTGTTAAAATGTTCAGAATTTATCTGGTCGCCCGAATATTAGCTCATTAGTGCTTTTGTTTGGAAGAAATCTCAAAGTGGGGATCATAATGACAGTTCTGAACTTCATCAAGCAAGAGAATTATTTTTTTCTACCTGGAGACTGACACTAAACTCCACAGCCAGGACAATCAAAAGTAGGAGCATTTTAGTCTTATTGACGTAGTCTACATAGACTTCAGCAAAGTGTTCAACACTGTCTCCCACAGTATTCTCCCGGAGAAGTTGCAGCCTGTGGCTTGGACAGGTACGCTCTGTGCTGGGTAAGGAGCTGGCTGGAGGGCCGGGCCCAGAGAGTGGTGGTGAATGGAGTTAAATCCAGCTGACGACCAGTCACAAGGGGTGTTCCCCAGGGTCAGTTTTGGAGCACAAGTGTTAAGGGAAGCAGCTGAGGGAACTGGGCTTGTTCAGTCTGGCGAAGAGGAGGCTCAGGGGAGACCTTATTACTCTCTACAACTACTTGAAGGGGAGGTTGGGGTGAGGTGGGGGTTGGCCTCTTCTCCCATGTAACTATCAATAGGATGAGAGGGAGTGGCCTCAAGTTGTGCCATGGGAGATTCAGCTTGGACGTTAAGAAACTCTTCTTCTCTGAGAGAGTGGTCAGGCCCTGGAACAAGCTGCCCAGGGAGGTGGTGGAGTCACCATCCCAGCAGTGTTCAAGAAACATTTAGATGTGTCACTGAGTGTCATGGTTTAGTGGTATGGTGGTGATGGGTTGAGGAGTGGACTAGATGATCTTAGAGGTCAGACCTTAATGGTTCTACGATTCTGTAAGCTCATCTTATAGTCCAAGTGCCTTGTAGTTTTGTAGGCATGAAACTTCTGGAAAGACTCAGATTTGTCGCAAATAATGGAACCTCTCTTCTGCTCATGAACATCAACTTCAACTTATGTCAAATGTGAGATATCTTGTTGACTTCCACACCTCATACTTCTCAGAAATGCTAAACTTACTGTGCAGAAACAAGAAGTCAGTGTAGGTAGGTATCTGCATTTAAGTAATCATTTACATTCACGTTAAATGCTTATTCTGCTACCTACACAGTAACATCTAATGTCATTTGAGATGATCTGTGAAAACCAAGACTACTCCATAGCACTGGCAGATATGTTCAAGGTGGGATTCTTTCATCTAAGTATAAGCAGCATTTGAAGTGTCCTGAGGTATGCTAGTAATCAACGTGGCATTGAATGAGTGACAGATAAAGGACTTGCCCTGTTTTGGAGAGGCATCTGCAGGCCAGGCAGGAAACCTCAGGGTACCTAATATGGCATTGGCCACCTATACTTTCATATCCTCTCCTTCTTTACAGCAGTGCAAACTGTGTGGCAGTAATTTCTTCTTTTCTCTACTGACTACATGGGAAAGTATGGGGTGAAGGTTCAGATGGAGACAACTACTTAGTAGATGTCTAGATCAGGTCCAGGAAATTCTACTTGCAGAGGCTGCATGCATACACATGCATTCAAGACACGTTGGGCACAATGTGCACAGAATATACTGCTGATCTGACTGGGTTTTGTGTGTGTCTCTCATGTCAGATTTCAGGAACCAACTTGTAACTTTACTGGTGAAGCTGCACATAAATCTGAACTACATTTAAAAAAAAATCTTTAGAGTCTGATTGGGTCAATTCTGGAGACAGAAAAGTTGGGCATAGTTATCAGTGCTTGGCTGTCTGACAGCTGAGGGCTTGGTATTTGTGGCCACAGTACTATGACCTGAACAGGTGCTTAAGTTTCAATTTCTGAATTAGTAGATCGGAACTCACATGACTCACATAAAATGAGGGAGATCAGGTACAGGAGCAAAGTTAAAATTCAATTTATATGTTAAATGGCAGGTTGAATTTTGAGTCATCCTCTAGAGCTGACCCTGATTCCCACTAAGGTTAATCATGCAAGAAAGAAAAGAAGCAGAGAGTAAAAGTTGTTTCTCTGGCAGTTACAGGGCAACTGTTGTGGTTTAACCAGGCAGACAGTAAAGCCATTCACTGACCCCACAATGAGTTGGGAAAGCGAATCGGAAAAAAGGCAAAACTCACGGGTTGAGATAAAGACAGTTTAACAAGACAGAAAATGAAGGGAAAATAATAACACTAACCATGATGATAAAAGAATATTCAAAACAAGTGATGCACAGTCCAGTTGGTCACCACCCGCCTGAGCGGCATCTGCTCCTGTGGCCAGCTCCCCCAAGTTATATTGTTTAGCATCATGCCACATAGATATGGAATCTCCCTTTGGCCAGTTTGGATCAGTTGTCCTGGTTCTGACCCCTCCCCACTCCTTATGTGCCCTCAGCCTCCATGCTAGCATGGCAGTATGAGAAGCCAAAAAGTCTTCAATTTAGTGTAAGCATTGGTCAGCAACAACTAAAACATCAGTGTGTTATCAAAATTATTCTCATCCAAAATCCAAAACACAGCACTATACCACCTACTCAGAAAAAAAATAACTCTATCCTAGCAGAAACCATGACAGTAACTCAAAGCTGTATCACACTGTTGAGAATCTGCATCTTATCTTCAATTGACATGCATCTAAAGTGAAAGATTGTCATTTGTATTCAGGCAGCAAGCATTAAGCAAACAGTGAATTGGGGACAAAAGGTTCTGCCCTCTTTCTAAGCACACAGAGTGCTTTCTCTTATACAATTAGACACAGAAGTTCTTCAGTGACTCATAATTCTTCCATTTCAATTCAGAGCAGAGCTGAATGCTAGACAGACTCACTGAGGGGCTGAGTATGCTCAACATATGTTACCAAGGCGCATGTGCTCAGCCAGTCCAACACAACTATGGGTTTTCTTGGCTTGCTGAAATGTCTTGCTGTTTTCTAACTTCAATTTCAGAGGCAGGTAAACTTCATCAGAGTTAATCAAATTAGTAATTTTCACAAAAATACACAAAATCTATTAGGTAAGGCCAATTATTTTCTTATTCAAAAACAAAAATTGCTCTCCACCACATTCTTCGTTTTCTCTAGTTTCAAAACAGTTTTATTGAAATATTTTATGCTCATGGCCAGTGCTTGAAAAACAGCACTCTTCTTTCATGTTTCCGTAACAAGGAATAAGATTAAATAAGCCAGAAATGCATAACAATGTTATGCAGAAACATATGCTCTGATGCTGAGAGAAATTCCTATGTGCAGTTAATACTACTGGAATAGGTATTCTGTCACAGACCGAATACTAATTAGAACTTTATCGTAAGATAAAACTTGAATAATAATGATTATAATATAATAATTTTGAAAAAGAAAATATTCCTGAAGCAGAGAAGTAACATGAATATAATAAAAAACAATAAAAAACTATGAACATGCAGAGCACAGCACCCAAGGACCTTAATTTATTTGGTCATATCCATGAGGAGCAGCAGCACCCTGAAAAAAAATGCATTCAGTAATGTATACGGGGATTCTGATCAGTGACAGCAGCAACTAAGTTAACACATAATTACAAAGATAATATTATTGAACCCAGTCAAGCCTGATAACCAGTTGGGATTCCATTCAGGTCATCAAGACAGATTTTAGGATCCTCTGCACTCAATTTCCCATTCCTGTTACTGTGGTTGATTTTATTGAAGTTAAACTACTGTAAAACTAGGCTCATGCAGAGTAACTCAGGCCTTAGTATCACTGTTCCTCCCTCTGATAATTGTTTCCATAATTGTTCTTGTCATTGTAGTAGATGATCTGCAAAGAAGGGAAGAAGAAAAAAGGTTGTGTCCTTTCCTGCTACTTTATAAGGCATGATGATAGCTTCATAAAATTTTATTGTATTACTATACCAAGACTATACTGCCATTCCTATACTTTATTACCACAGCAAGAGCTGGAAGTTGAACTCAGACAAACTCAACACTGAAATAAGATGCAATTTGCTACTACTGAAGGCAGGGTAGTGGTAGTGATTTGCTGGGAGTGTTAAAGGAATAGAAGGGAAAACAGAAGGGAAAATATCCTGGTACTTCAGAACCTCTTGGCTCCAGTCCCCTCAGATCTCAGAGTTGAAATTATTTCTAAAAACTTGAAACATCATTTGGGAGACAGGCTTTGTCGTGGAGGCCTGCACATCCACAGTAATTGTTCTGGCCCAGTATCTATAGCTCACAGCCCATACATTTGTTATCTGTACTGCCCTGGCTATCTTCTTAAAGCTTCTGAGACCAGACAAAAAAATAGGCTTACAAATTAAATCAGAGGTAAGCACTTTCCTGCAGGTGTAACAGGGATATTTGCCCCCAGCATATAATTTTGTTCCTGGAGGAATCAGGAGGAGTTAAGTTCATTTTTGTCATTTTTTTGCTTTAATCTCCAAACAGCCACACCACATCAGAGAAGTCTGTGTTCCAACACATTGTTGTCTAACCTTCCCAAATTTAGTTATGCAGGCAAGAATGCAAGAACAAGGCAAAATGGGCAAGAGGCAATGGCCTTAAAGTTGAGCCATGGGAAATTAAGGTTGGATATTAGGAAAAAAAATTATCAGAAAGAGTGGTAATGCATTGGAACAGGCTGCCCAGGGAAATGGTCGATTCATAGACTCTGGAGGTATTCAAGAAATGTGAAGATGTGGAACTGAGGGACATGGTCTAGAGCAGTCACAGGCATGGGTTGATGGTTGGACTAAATGAACTTATTGGTCTTTCCAACCTTGAACTTCTATGATTCTATGAAGCAGTGCTGTTCAAGTGTTATACTCCCTTCTGGTTATCATCTCCTCAATACTTCTGAATTATCAGTTTCACCAAAGTTCAAAGTAGTTGTAAGTGTATCTATAGGTTTTCAAGGGATACAGTTTGTCTACTGAAAGCAGACATTTTTAACCTAACTAATTTTGTGTCCTTAACATGTCATTTTGGCATTATCATTTGTTTTCTCCTTTTCTACATATATGATACGTATTTTACAAAACCGAAAAGTTTCTTTTAACTGCAGCATTGAACTATGGAGAATGGATTAAAATAATGGTCTGTGACAAATGGTAGTCCCTTTTAGACTTAAATTTGTTTATATTGTTCTGCTTCTGTATTGTGTTTGTGTGGGAGGAGCTGTCTGAGAAGGAGTTAGAAGAGCTGGGAAGAAAGGAGTGAAGCTGAACCTGAGAGGAAGGGAGGTTGAGGAGAGGGAAGATGCTTGTAGTTTTGACTTCATTTCTCATGATCTTATTTTATTCTAATTGGCAGTAAATTAAATTTATCATCTCCAATTCTAGTCTGTTTTGCCCATGATGCTAATTGGTACGTGATCTCCCTTGTCTTTACCTCAACCCACAGTCTTTTTCATTTTATTTTCTCCCTGTGCCTTGTTGAGAGAGCAGCTGTGAAGATGTCTGGAGGCCAACCAAGTTCAATCCACCACAGCTTATTCAAGTAGGTCATCTTAGGAGCTTTACCTCTTGGGCAAGCCCTCTTTTTTCCCATAGGACATAGATCCTTTCCAGATACGTACAACAAATTTTATAACTTTACGATCACATTATGGTAAATTCACCATCATGGTAAATTCACCATCATTCATAGAATCATAGAATCATAGAATCATAGAACTGTTCAGGTTGGAAAAGACCTTCAAAATCATCAAGTCTAACTGCAAACTAACCATACTACCCTAACAACCCAAACTGTTGAAATGTCCTTCATGCAAATAGATTGAAAAGTTATACGTCTGAATTGGAGTAAGGAAGTTGTATACTTTGGATTCTCAGAAATGCTCTCATTATGGAAAAAAAACTTGAAGGACTATCAAATAATGGTTAAACTGGATCTGCTGCTCTTCTGTTCTAGAATAACTGATGGAAAGATACCAGTCTGTTTCTACACTCTACAGTGCTCCTAATGTCAACCCACTACTTCAGCCCTTCCAGCTGTAGCTCCTGTTCCAGCTTCTTCAGATTCTTTCTTCCCAAGAGCTCCAGGAAGCTAAGATGATTAAAGCAAGTTTATCCTGTAAATAACATCAGAAAATAATCATCCTGAAATAAATAGTTAGAGTCACTTTCATATACCTAAAGGAAGCAGCAGAGGGCCCAACAAAAGCGTGGTGGGACCTTTTGCAGGTGCCCAGTAAAGTCAGTTTGAAAAGAAGAAAACAAATCTGAAAGCTTATGAAAATGACGTAGCCCTGTGCAAAACATCCTGTCCTGTGTAGAAGCCATATTCTCAGTTAACCTTTAATAAGGATACAGGCCCCTGGTGTTCTCTGAATCTGCTTCTCTCTGTTCCACCTGCCAATATTATTCTGAAAGCTGAGTAAAGTAAAAGCAATCAGTTCTTAAAGTCTAGGTCGTTCCTTCTTTTGCACAATAAACAGCATTTTTGATGTAGGCAAAAAGAGAGAGAACAAAACAAACCTTTCATCTTCTTCCATAAAAGCCACATTATAACTTCTTTTTCATGTCCTTTTTCTTTTTTTCCCCTATGCAGTCCCTGGAGAATCAGCACAGAGTTTATTTTTTATAAACCTATCTCAACACAGACTTGAAAATTTCACTGTTGAACAATGAATTATCCCAGATGTACAGAGTGGACTGTGGTCATCAGTAGCTCATTCTTTACGCCCTCAAGGATCTGAGCCACTGATAAAAAAGAAAGTCAGGGGAGAAAACAATTATACAGCAAATAAATTTGACTAGTATTAAGAATTTAACATGCTGACTAGCACAATTAACTGAGTAAAGCAATGCATCAAACATGGAATAGTCTACTACACAGTTCACTCAGACTTTATTCCTCTATCTGTAGCCAACATTTGCAAAAAGACTAAATTATAGGTGACAGTGTCTAATACATTTGCTAAACTGAACACTTATTCTTTCAAGTTAATGGCAGAACATTCCGTTCATTTTAGAAAGACAAACATCTCAGAGTTTTGAAGTTTCTTGCATTTCCAGTTAATTATTAACTATTATCAGCATAAAGAATTGTATATTTGAGAAAATATTATTAATATAAATGTGTGTGATTTAACTATATAATTGCAAGCTTCAGCAGAAATTGCTAGAGAACTCAAATAGCATTTTTAAAATTAAGGACTATACTGCACACATACTTTGCCTCTACACAATTCACATGCTAAAACACAAATCATCAAAACACCTAAAATAGTCAAAGTGACAGCTTTGCAGTTCAAAACTAATATAAACCAAACAATACGTGCTATAGAGTTGTGTTTTCCTGAAGATATTGGGGAACTAAAAAACTCTGTTAATTAGTAACATTCACAGTGTCCTATCCCTTGATTTCAAAGGGTTCTGTAAATGAGGAAATGTTATAATTCCCTTTTAACAGACAAGGAAACTGAGGCAAAAGACTTTCTGAAAGAGTGTCTTGGTCAATAAGCAACAAATCCCTCAACTTCAGTCCAGAAAATGGCTGTAAATAATCACAAAGAAAGATGACTGGCTGAGGCTTTATAATACTGGCAGCTCTTAGAAGAGAAGCATTACATTTAGACATGAAGATGATTGTATTGCAGAGGAAGTACAATAAGAGATCAATTTAGTTCCACTGGGGACTCTTTCCCCACAACAAATTAGACGAGAAAACAAAGTTGGACTTAATGAGTAAATATGAATAGAACAGCAGCAATTTTAGGAGAAAAAATTAGAAAAAACAAAAGACTATTATACACAAAATCTGAGTGAGTACATTTTCATATTAAGGATAAAACAAGAAACAGTTGATTCAATGGATACTGCATGATGAATTTATCACCACAAGGGAGAAATATCTGATGCCTTTCTTGTAGCCATCTTATGTTTAAAAGGTTAAATGTGGCCAGACATTGAACACAAACGGACTCAAAGAGATAAGAACTCACATTTCAATGAAGGTAGAATAAATTTAATATTTCTTGAAACACAGACGCTTTCAAAGGTGATGGACACAATAAGCACCTCACTTCAGTACTTAGAAAACTGTCTATTGTCTTCAAGAGAGCCACTTTGAGATCTTATAGAAAATGAACAAGATTCTGTAAGACTGAAAAGAAAAAAGAAAAATGTAGTGACCATCTTTAACATAGGAAAAAAGGAGAAATAAGGGAACTTTAAGTCACAGGAAAGTGCCCTCATAAATAAACGGTTTGTAAATACTTAGATGAGAACAGGGAGACAAATTGCAGTCAACATGACTTTCTCAAGAATTAATCATGTCAAATAAATTGAATTTCCTTCCCTGGCAGGGTGAAAGGCTTCACATAGAGGGAAAAAGCAACAGATAATCTATATCTTGATTCTAGCCCAGCTTTCATTTTGTTTGATACAGTGTTCTCAGAAGGAAACTTAGGAAAGGCCTGTAGCTTGGGTATAAAGGTATCTGGAAAGTCATATTCAAAGAGCAGATATCAATGGTTTGCCTTTAAAAGGGAATGATGCATCGGGTGGTGTACCCAAGCAGTTTGTCTTTGGCTTAGTATTCTTACATGCCTGCTTGAAGGTGTACAGACTGTGTTTATTAAGTACACATGATACTAAGCTGCAAACATACTGGAAAGCAGGATTAAAATTCCAAAGGGACAAACCGTCTGCAGATGACGAAGAAAAAAAAAAGCACTAATGTGATTTAATATGAACAATATAATAACGATTAGAGGACACAATTACTAACAACCAAACAAAAGCAGATTACAGAGAAGATGGCTTAGGCAACTGTGATCCAGGAAAAGTTTTGGAGTGTTGGTGGATCACTATGAATATATATGAAAATGTAGAATAGTAAATGAATATATGAATAGTAGAGTGAAATACATTCTCATATGTAATATACATGAGTTAACCTTTTCACTGCATCATTTCTGATAATATTTCATGGACTCATAGAATCATTAGGGTTGGAAAAGACAACGAATAACACCTAGTCCAACCATCAAATTAAGTATTGTGTTCAGTTATGAATACTGAAGTTGGATTATAGAATGCCCAGATGAAAACATGGAGCTATTAGCTGTCTGAAAATCATAATCTGTAAGAAAATACTGACAGAATAACAATTTTTAATCTAGAATTGAGCAAACTGACAGGTGAAATCATAGAATCACGGAATCACAGAATGGTTTGGGTTGGAAAGGACCTCAAAGATCATCTCGTTCCAAACTCCCTGCTGCAGGCAGAGTTGCCAACCACTGAATCGCACACTACATCAGGCTGCCTAGGGCTCTGTGCAACCTGGCCTTGAACACCTCCAGGGATGGAAAGTGAGGGTACAGTCACTGAGGACACGATAGGTCAGTGAGGACTGTGGAGCACTGGATCAGATTTCCTGTAAGCTTTTGGAACCTCAATATCATGGAATTTATTGAAATTAAATTACACAAATAGCCACTCAGCATGACGTAGGATTAGCTGATCACTCCTTGGGGATGATGATTTTCTGCAGTTCTTTTAAAGGACATTTTCTGTGGCTGTGACAAGGAGGAAGAATTGAGAAGCAGCAGCTTTAAAGGGCATCTTACTTAAATAGGAACTTTTGAGGATCTGGTTCAAGATGTAAAAATCTGATTCTGAGTTTCTCTTCCTCATTTGTTAAGGCAAATATTTTCTTCTGAATATGACCACCAATAATGACAAAAGAAAAGCTTTGGAGTATCTGAGCAGCTGGTTGTTCATTTTGCTTCCCAAAGAGCATTAGTGTGCCCTTGAAAATGCATGCTTGTTGAGCCTTGAAATGTTGTACTTGTTCTTGCAACATTGCAAATTCCATCAGAATTACCCTGCCACATTTCACTGTGATGAACTCGCTTCTGATAAGAAAAGACATTGTGGCCAGGATTTTCATGTGAAGCCTCCCTTCCTGTATTTTGCCTCCAGTAGCAGGAGTCTGGTGGCTCCTGAGACCTCAGGCATTTGAATCCATTGAAAAATCTACAATCTGGAAGTCTGGATCTGATGTTACTCATATATTTCTTCCATTATTTGCTCCCACTTGAGACTCTGCCTCTCAGATAAGAACCTTACTGTTCTGCCATCATTGTACCCTGATTTAATCTGGCACAAAAATATCCTTTTTATGCCTATCTATTTTCAGTTCCCTACATAATCTCTGAGTTTATTTGCAACAGAAGACTGTAAATTTAAAAGCTCTTCATTTGTGGGGTGTCTTGGACTGCTCTGCCTGCACAAGGAAGTTGAGTACCTTGAGCTCCCAGGAAGAGCCAAGAGCAATCAGCCACGCAGAGATATTTTTATTATCGTTCTCTTTGAATGTCAGTGTAGGAGTATCATACGGCACAGATGTAGGTCTAAAAATAAATATTCCTGGCTTCAAACATCTCCCATTGATAACTGTATATGGTTTATGTTTGGGGATTCTTTTCCCATTCTTTCTCCCTTAAAGTAGAACTGAAGTGTGAGACTCAGTGCCAGGAACGGGGATTGTGCCAAATTATTTCCCATGCTAGAGCATATGCCTACCCTGAGAAGAAATACCATGTAGTGCTGTACTCTTTCAGTTTGACTTGACAGTATTCCTTTGCTGTACATAAAAGGACTGTACAACCAAGAAGGCTGGGTGAAAACCTGACTAACTGATGTTACAAATAACCTTGTCAGTCCACAGATTTGTTGCCCAGAGAAGTTGTGCCCCCATCCCTGGAATCATTCATGATGAGGGTAAATGAGGCCCTGGGAAGCCTGACCAGGTGGCTGGCAGCCCTGCCCATGTCAGGAGGGTTGGAACTAAATGATCTTTAGTGCCATTCTGTGCTTCTTTAAGCCATTCTGTGGTTGTGTTTCCTACACACCTTGAAACACCATACTAGCTCTTAAAGGCTAGAATTTACATTAACTTCATGTGGTGGCTTCACACTGATAAACAGCTAAATACGACCGTACTTCCTTCTCATACCCTGTCAACAGGGCAAAAGCAGGAAAACATGATGAAAAGAAAGCTCATAGATTGAGGTAAGGACATGGCATTCACTTACCAGTTACCATCGTGGGCTCAACTGACTCTACCTTAGTAAGACTGACTTAATTTATTGCCTATTGCTTGCAAAGCAGTGAGAATTAAAAGTAAACTACAAAACACCTTCTCACCACCCCACCTCCCAGGAGCAGTGCAAGGGAGTAGGCAGTGGGGGCTGCAGTCAGTCCATAATGCTTTGTCTCTGCCGCTCCTCCATGGTCACTCTCTGTTCCACGTGTCTCCTTCCCACAGGATGCTATCCTTCCCCAACTAGCTTTTTGAGGGACAAGGATGGAGAACTATGAAGTGTTTAAAGTTAGGCAGGACAGAATTAGAATACGATTTCTCGATATATTCTAAATTCTATTATAGGAAAGAGGAAACGATCAATATGTAAAGCAAAGAATTTATCATTACTATAATGAAAATCAGAACAGGCTAATCTAAGAGTTATTTTTACTACAAATCTAATTATTACAGGGAAAAAATAAAAAGAAAATAAACTGAAATTAACTAAAGTAGTAGTTTTTTTGCTAACACACTTTTATATCTTGCACTTTTTTCATTGATTTACATGTTCATGTTACATGTAAATTTAAAAGACATATGCTGTTTTTTGGATTCTCCCTTTCTTATTTTTAAATCCAATTTGGTCCCACTCCTGATCAAAATTTCTTTAACTGGAATTTTCTGCACAACCTACAGAACCAGCCTTACCATTTTTATAAATATTGTAAGTTAACAATATTTAGTAAGGTCAGCTTCTTTTCTGGCAAGATAAAGGAAGAGAGGGAGAAATTTTAGGAATCCAGTGGTAGCATTAACACACTGACACAGAAACCAGCAAACACTATCTGTATTGTAGTCATTCATGGGTAGAGTCCCTCATGGCAAGAACAGACACACTTAAAAGCAGAAACATATATTTCAGGTAGGCTGAGTTCCTCATCTAGACAGTATTTCCCACTTTCCCAGATCTCTAGGGAAAGTAAAACCAACTCCAAGCCAAGAGCATTATGGGCCCACTAGTTATCTACTGGCTGAACTTGGCCTATAGGAGTCCTCCATTTTGTTTGACACTTCTCCCCAAAGATAAGTAGCTGAGCACTCAGGAGATCCCATCAGTATCCATTGTCAGCCTGGCCAGTGTCATGGACTGTGGAGATCCCAGAAGACAGTTCACAGCAAACTTTTACATTTCTTACAATATTGAGGTTGCAGAGTTTGTTTTAAAATGCATACTTATAGGAAATCATGGTCACCAAGACTTCATGGCTCACCTACACCAATATCTTCACTATTTTAAATTTGCAGTATCCATTTTGGACTAGGCGCTGACAGTTAACTATAAGAGTGCTGGTGAGTGCAGTCAAAAGGTCTGCATACTTGTCAGAAGATGTTATGCCTTCCTCATAGTGTCCTTCACAATTATAGAACAACAGATAATTCAAAGCTAAATGGGAAGAATAATTAGATTATCTAAAGTCGTCCTTCTGCTTGTGGGATTGTTCTCTGGCATATGATTTCTGAATGTTGGTTTTTTTTTGTTCCAATATCTAAAGGAGAGAAATACTTTATTTTGTCTATTGTTCCTCCTGAGAGATGCCTATTATAAAAGATAAATCATCTGACATGTTAACACTTCTATTACCTTTTGCCTACATACCTTCATTTTTTTTTCCTCAGGTTCCTTGCTATACATCTTACTCTCCCATGCCACATTATTAAAGCACTAAATGGAACATGAATGCATTTCTAGAATTTTCTAATAGAAGGCCAATCTTCTTTTATTTGTTTCTCACAACAGAATGACTTTTTTGGTCACTGTTATACTTTGCACATGGTCATCACACAATCAACTTGTTTAAAAACTGCTTTTCTTTTGGTAGTGTCAACTTTTTTGTTCTCAATAACAGTGAAGAGTTTAACCATGAGCTTTAATCTTCTCTTTGAAGTCATACCTTCCAGACACATTATCATTGCCACTGTACTTTGAATACCCTATAAATGATCTGTATCTTTTTGGTGATGCAGTGCTAAGAATTGACTGTAGCTTTCCAGCTGTAACCTGAACCAATTCAAGAGAAAGACTGTTCCCAGGTTATGAAAGAACTGAATTAGCTTATCCACCCAAATGTATTACTTCATTATTCCTTCATTAGATTAAGTGTTATCATAGAATAGTTTGGGTTGGAAAGGACTTGAAAAGGTCATAGAATCATAGAATCATAGGTCATCTAGTCCAACTCTCCTACAATGAACAGGGACATCTACAGCCAGATCAGAGCTCAGTCCAGCCTAACTTTGAACGTCTCTGAAATCCATATGAATATTGCTAACTCCAGCTGCCCAACTTCAGGGTTGTGTCCAGAATGGTGTCTACTGTCAAGGAAGCTGACTCCCTGCAGCCCAGCTCCCCCGTATTCCAGGGCCCTACTCAAAGCATAGAGAGAAATTTACATGAAACAGAAAAATGCTAGCAGTGAGTGCTCATAATGTAGAAGCACAGAATAGTTGCTTATGGAAAGCAACTCTGGTGGCTTCACCATTAATCTAGGGGATGAACTAGATAGCCCCCTAGCTCCTGCTCAAGTAGGGCCATCTAGAGCAGGTTGCTCACAGCTTTGTCCAATCAGATTTTGTCTGTCTTCAAGGACAAGGAATCTACAACTTCTCTGGGCAGGCTTTTCGTTATTCAGTCACCTACACAGTCATTTTTGTTTGTTTGTTTAAATACAACTGCCTGAACTTTTCCAAATCTACATCAACCAGCAAACTCATGTTTGACGTGCTGCACTATATCACTATTTCAGCATTTAACATTGCTGCCTTCTGATATTCATTCTGTCCTGAAAAAAAGAACTACTTTAACTCATTCAAGAGAATGTCTTTGTAGACATTCATGTGCTCATTTCAAAGCCTTCCTAATGTGTCTTCTGATTAAACTGTCAACTAGCTGGAATTTGTTTCTTGTTTTAGTATACGAGCTCTAGAGAAATATGACTGTTGCTGTTCAGTGAGACATTCTGGTATGGACAATCAAACATTACTTGCAACAAAAAAAAAGTTACTGCATCAAAGTACTCAAAAGAAAAAAATAGCTATATAGGACAGCTATAATGCTGGGGATTTATCAAAAGTATGCCCAGCTGCTGGATTTGGCTTTCTTGCAAGAGGAACTGCAGCTGTCACTGAGTTTTTTTAAGAATCATCCTGTGAAAACAGTTGCTACAGCAGTGATTTGGGATCAGATGAGAAATGCCTTAATGTATTCATCTTTCTTAAAGGAGCACAGAACTGTGGGTAGCTATTCCTGAGATCAATAATTACAGTACATCTATGTATGGAGAAAAAAAAAAAAGTAAACTACATTGCACAGAACAAGAAATGTAGGAAAAGAAAGATTTTGAGCTGAAATTCATGAGAAGAAGCCATCTACCTGCCTAGAAAGTGAGTCAAAATCATGAGGAAGTCAAACTATTTTTTTTTTTTTTTGGGGGGGGGGGGGGAAGAAGAAGAAGAAAAAGAGAAGAAGTTTGGTATGTTTTAAGGTCTTAAAGTTTTATACTACTTTTTGTCATTATTGGAGGTCTCCTGACATCACTACAAATGCACTTGGCCTTACTTAAGTGAACAACTGACAACTGTTAAGTCAACTGTTTAAGTCAACAAAGCACCACAACTCACAAATGTTAATTCGATTGCAATATTTATAATGCAGTAATGTGGAAGTAGGCTAACAAAGGAAATGTTTCTGAATTTGAGTGATTGAAAAGCTAGACAATTAAAGAATTTCACAATTGCATATATTATATAAAAATATATAGGAGCATTTATGCTAACTTCAGGTTGTAACTAGGGTATCTGAACAAGCACCTCCTTTGTACCATTTGAAACCTGTAAACTCAAAATCTGATTATTCTCAGAAGAAATTAATGTATCCATACTTTGATCAGTGTTGGGTGTATCAGACAACAGAGAAGTAACAGACCATGCTAGCAGTCCTGGTCCTTAATGCATAGAACACCAAAAGCCAATTTTGGTTGGTTTTCTTACCTGTTTTTCACATCAGCTGTTTCTTATGTTATCTGCAGTGGGCTAACTCCCCAAGCTTTAACTCACTTTTTACTGCCTTGGAAACCTGCCTAGAATATGCTGCTTTGAGTAGCAGCAAGAATCTGTATTTCTGTTGAGGATCTGAGTGTATAGCTGAAGATAAGCATTATTTCTGCCAGGACTAAACACAAGAGTCTTTCAAGAGTGGCAACCATGGAGACAGGAAGCCAGACCACCTTGAAGGCCTGGATGTAAAAGGTGTTTTTCCATTTGTTTTAAATTTGCTTAAGTGGAATTGGACTTGGGTGATGATCTGAGCAACAAGACCAGTAAAAATGTAAATAAATTAGTTTAGCTAATGCAACAAGGCATGAGCTCCCAACTGCCCTGATTCTGGATGCCAAATTTGGAAAGGCATACTAAGGCTGATAGAGAACTCTCAATGTGCTTGCTATTTTGCAGTGAATTAGACTAATTATGCAGCTAGACTTGTCTGATGGCAAATCCTGTGAACTGTGTTCAATTTGTTGCAACCCAAACAAAATTCATATTAGTCATTTTCTTTTCAAAGCAAATATACAATCATCTTAAACTATAACATTTTTCAAGAGTGCAATAGTTTTGAGAGAAGTCATGAGAACTCTCACATGTAATAAATTTGCATGGTCTAGTACTTCTTCAGCAATATTCAGAAATATCTAGGCAAGTTTGCAATAAAATTTCCCTGTGTGAAATTCTTTTCCCAGTACTTTTGATCTGAATGTAGTCAAGGTGTTTCAGAAGGATCTACTATTTTTTGTTAGACCAAAATCCAGGCAGACATGCTTCTGAAATGATATTGATCCCAAAGAAAGAAATGTTAAGAAGTCAGAGGTCTGATGTGGTTGGTGCTGGTGGAAACACAGAATGAATGTTACAGCCGTGTAATAATATATACATACATATATATATATATATATAAACATCTTTTCAAATACTGGATAAAATTTTTCATAGGAATGCCAGGGATTTAAAAGACTGAGAGAATATGAAATTCTCAAAACACTGGAAATACTCAAATACTAATGGTTCAGTACATAAGCAACACATTGATTGACTTGAAGGGTGCAAATACTTTATCACTCCTTTGTAATAGATCCTGCTCAATAGAGCTGATAAAATCAGTCAATTACCATGATTAATTAGTCCCTCTTTTGTTGCCCAATTATCCCTGAACATATTTTTATTTCTTATTTCATTAGTTTAATTGCTGTTCACAAATAGTTCCCTGGCTTTACACTTCATTTACTGTGGGCAAAATTGACAGTTCTCCAGCACAAGGTCTGATCACCGGTCAAACTCCAGGAAAGCCAGCAATCTCATGGAGCACAGCCAGTCATTCAGATCACACAGGGTTTTTTTCTGTATTTTTTTCTGCTCCACACCATTTATTTATAGCTTCCAGTGAAGGATAACAAGTGTAAAATGTACTTAGTAGTCCATTTTATCAATGCCCAAATTCATATACAAACATGAGCATACACAGCAATGGCAGCTATTCCACAAATGGATGAATAAATACACATTTGCAATTATTTTTGAGCAGTGAGAAGAAATGCCATCAGTAAACACAACCAAAAGCAGAATACATTCAGAATTAAAATTAATGATACATACCACTACCAAGTATTCACGTTTGTGATTAAAATTATCTGCAATAATATAATTAATGAGTTATTTGAGAGCAGAAGTATGCACTCTGCAAATCCACCAATAAAACAATTATCATTGTATTTTGCCCCAAATTAATAGACATACTCTTTTTAATATACTACATATTTTTGAAAGTCTGGAATTGTATTATTAATAATATTATTAATAAAATATCTTGACTATTTTAATATTATTAATAAAACATGTGAAGGATTTATTAAAAGGTTTTAGAGAGTCCACACACATCCATTAAAAATCACCAGTGATAATGCAAGATTCTGTTACATTCTGTTTGGATCTAATAGATAATCACTTTTCCAAGTAACTTGTAATTCAGAAATTTCAATTGAATTTTCAATAGAATTAATTATTTACATGCTATTTGAAATTACATGGCAGTTAGCAATATATTAACACTTCCTGGGTCAGTGAAATATCATCATTGATTTTTCATGGTGACCAAGTACTTTTAATTCTATGCTATTTCCTTCTATTATTTCCTAATGAAGCTAAACTGCCACCACATCTGTAATAGTGCTACACCCATTTCTATTACCTGGATGGAGCTAAGAGGACCTTGAAACTTTATCCTTAACTCCATATTAATTTAAAATCCTCATAAGAGAGATACTTCAGACCTCTAATCATCTTTGTGGCCCTCCTCTGGACTCTATCTAAAAAGTTCTGTGTCCTTCTTGAACTAGGAAGCCCAGAACTGGACACAGTACTCCAGTTGTGACCTCATCAGGGCAGAGTAGAGGGGGAGGATCACCTCCCTCAACCTGCTGACCACACTCTTTCTAATGCACTCCAGGATACCACTGGCCTTCTTGGCCACAAGGGCATGCTGCTGGCTCATGGCCAGCCTGTTGTCCACCAAGACACCCAGGTCCTTCTCTGCAAGGCTCCTTTCTAGTAAATCAGCCCCTAACCTGTACTGGTGCATGTGGTTACTCCTTCCCCAGTGTAAGACTCCACATTCGCCCTTGCTGAACCTCACTGGATTCCTCTTTGCCCAACTCTCCATCCTGTCCAGGTCGATAACTAGTGAGTAAATGCATGTTCTTCCCAGGACCAAAGAGGTTCACTAGCTAAGATTTAGACACAATCAATTTCTAACATCATTAGACAGAAGGATCCTAAAACTGATATTTTTTCTGAGGAAGTTATCTGAAGTGAAAGGCCATTCATAGGTAAGTAGTTATGTAACTGACACTTCTACAGCTGCATTACTAAGCTAATATCTTGGATTAGACTCTAATCTCCTCTACCATTCCTACCATTAAAACTGATTCCTTGCTTGGAGTCACAAGTTTGGTCATGTCATTCAACCCAGACACAAACTCTGCTGTAAACTCAGGTCATAAACTGCGTTGTAATTAGGAAGTAAGTAAAAATCAGTGAATACTGATAGATCTCCAGTTCTTTCTCACAGTTCCTCATTCGATATGAGAACTATTGAGATACCTGAGAAAGAAAGGATCCAAACATCTCTCATCACAACAAACCATTGGATATGCGCCTATATTCCCACACACTTTTCCATAAACACTCTTGATAAGGCAGATACAATGCAAGTATTGCAAGAAATGTTTGTCCAAAGGCAAACCTAAATGTTAAAACCTCACAATGGATCTCATTGTTAATTATGTAGTATAGATATAATCTCGGCAAAGTAAGGTCTAATGTCCTCCATCATCCCTGAGTGCAATGAATAATCTCTTTGGATATTATTCCAGATCTACTTTGCTTTTCCTCATGTACACTTTATTGAGCCTGATAGCATTTAGCTAATGTGTGTTCCAGCAGTTATTGACACTTCTCTCCTCCCACATACTTCACAAAATTAAAAACTCATCATACAGGTCCCCAAAAACCAACACTTAATTAAAAGAGGTAATCAATTCAATACAGCTATTCTTACTGCTTAACACATCCTAACACATGTAGTGGAGAAATTAAAGTACAAATAAACAATTATCCACCACAAACAAGTAAGTAATGGTAAATACACTCATTTTATTTCTTGTAGCAGGATGACTGAACTGCTACGTTATGGGAGATTTGTTTTATTTTCTAGTGATTATACAATGTGTCACTGTAATACAGATGACACACTTAGCTAGCCAGCCTTACAAACTGGGATAATAGAGTGAGTTGGTTCAACAGGCCTGAAGTACACAAATAGATGCCAATATTTTATCTGGTTGGATTTCTGTCAGCTAATGAATTGACCTGAATGTAGATGAAATAGAAAACCAGAGAAGGTTGGATATTCATAACTCTTCACTATGAAGATATGGAGTCATTTTTAAAACACTGGTGAGTCCAACTCAGGGAGGTTTAATTGCAACATTAAATTCAGTATGTTAAAAGAAAAAATAATACAGGAAAAAAATGTGATCTGTACTTTATTCTGGCAATTCATGCATAGCGTTATTGATTTATATCGAAAATCATTCATCTGTAATGAGACACAAAAAAAACCTATGCAAAATATATGTTTATGCTGCCTGGATAGAGTAAATGAAGGGGTATGAATGAACAACTGTAAGCAAAATAGATTGGAATACATTTGACAGTAGTAACCTGAGGCACCTCTTGAAGTAGGTAACTAAAGTTCCCTGATTCTGCCTTATTTCACACTTTGGTCTTGAAGACTGAGTCAAAGCTCAGGGAAAGTCAGGTTATTTCCTCACACTGAATTCAGACAGCTCTCATAGTGGCAATTTGAGCAGTCCTTTCACTCCCAGACTGCCTGCACACCTGCTACCCCAACAGGATTTAAAACCACAGCTTCATCCACTACTGCTGGAAGTTATGTTTCACAGGGCCTATGCTGGGACTGGGCCTGACAATAAACTACACAATAGGACTGTCTTCTCCAGTGAGCAATTTGTTCCCTCTTATCTTGCCATCTGGTGTATCTATAGGGGTTGCCTCTGCTATAAGGTTACCATAACCTCTGCCAATGACAGATTAGGGAGCTTAGCGTTTGAGTTCCTCTCTTCCTTCAACAGCTGCTCAGAGAGCATGTTAGCTTCCTGTGCAGGTTGAACTAAGCTGAAGCTAATTCCCATGTAAGGAAACGGAAGATGGTACAGTCCTTGCCTCCATAACATCTGAGGTGAAGAACTGGCTTCATTTTACAAATTGTTCTGCCAAACACGTGAAGAAAATGCCAGCAAAGAAACATCAATACAGCACAGCACATGCAGGATACATACATGTCATGCTTTAGAACCACAGGGATCAGCTGCAACGTGGAATGAATTTAAAACACAGATGTAGAAAGGGATCTCTGTTTTTCTCTTCTTCTGAAGACATTGCAATTCCAGCCTTGGTTTCTATCCTCTTCTTATTCATTTTCTGAGAAGGACTTCACCTAAAGCCTATAAAAGCCAACATAACATTTTCTGTTGCTGTCAATGGACTTTGAATAAGAATCCAAGCAAAAACCCATTCCAGATGAAACCTCTCTGAGCACTACAGTAAGCAATTAGAACGCAGATAACACACTGCTGTTTGTAATTGTTCATTATTTCAGCATTATAGATATTAGGATTTTTTTTTTCTCTGCTGATGTTGCTACATCAGTCAAATCTCCCTATAGCTAATTATTTAGACATATTTCAATCTGGTTAAAACTCATGTCAGCGTAATTGAAAAACATCAGTGGCAATGTTCTGTAAGGGAAACTACATTTCATGAATTTTTAACAGCTGTATGTGGGCCTTTCTTTTACTGCAGTTTTTCCCATAATAAGATGCTATTCCCAGGTGATTCTGACCTAGATGAAGTTTATCTGCTGGGTCTGAGCTGGTATATGCCTGGTGACTACTCACATTTCACTTTCTGGAAATAAGGCAAGGGTCCAAGTAAGAAATTGTACATTAAAGCATATTCATGCAGCGCTGAATTGAGATTGTATTTGCCAAGTTAATTCTGACATAGAAGTGAGTGGCTTTTAGCTCTTTTAATGTATCTCTGTGTGCATATGAGTGTGCAATACCCCACACAGTTACTAGCCTCTCATACCTTTATTTTCTTGCCCTTCAGATGTGGTCATAAAGAGCCCTCAGCACCCATGGTTCTCTTATCCTGCTCTGCAGAAGCAAAGATCTCAAAGGGCACACAGTCCTCTGCTTGGACACAGCCCTTTGTAGCAGTTTCTAGCAGGACGATCTGCAGGCTTCTCTGGTCTGTGCTGTAGGGCCAGCATGGATCATCTTTGCCTCTTGAGCCACTGGTTTTTGGATTAAAGTAGGGTTTTGATATCTGGTAAGAGGAAGGACAGTCATCCCTGCTTGAGAAAGCTGGCTATGGCAGAATCAGTTCTGAAGATTCCTTTTACAGAACTACTTCCTAAAGTTTAAAGTGTTCAACTGAGTGTTGATAGTCTTATCTCCCATAGTTAATATGAATGACTGTCCCTTTTAATCGGCCAGACATTTATCACTGAAGATGTCTCAAATTAAGGAGAAATGGCTGATAAACGGCTCTGCCTGTCTTTGTCTTTGTTAGTATCATTTAAATAGGAAGGGGATGTTATTCTCTGTATTTTTCAATGAATTTGCTCCTATTAGTTTAGTTAAGATTGATATCACAAAGTCATTTGTCAATAACTTTGTTGGTGAAGTTTGCTGGAATGCCATTTAAACATGACTACGAAGATACAGCCCACAGACGTTTACAGAATATTCAGGGGATGTTCAGAGGGGAGGAGCAAGAACATTCTCATCGCTGTTGGTAACATGTGACTGGCTTATGAAAACCCAGCAACAGAGCTTATGGCAGTGTTTAGTTAGTCTAGAAGGTATCTCACTTCCTTACTAAAATTCTGCAGTTTTCATTCTCTTTTGTAGGAAGACAGCGCTTCCCACTGTTGGACCTGCTCTTCAGCCAGTCTCGAACCTATATTGGGCAGATCTCTGACAATAACCCAATCACCTGTAATTAACACTGTGATTAATTTAAAATAGCTTCCTTTTAAATAGCCTCCCAGAATGGGAAGTAAGAGGTGTAAGAACATCAAGAAGAAAAAAATCACCCTTATCTCTGAGGTTTTGTCTGTCATACCTGCATTCACTTACTGTCTTGTGTGTCACTTGCTTCTGATCCAATCTATATAATCATTCCCTTCATCCCCCTCTTCTCTGTCACAAGGCTGTTTTGTAACTCACCAGAAGTGGCTCCATTACAGTAGCAATTACTGTCCAGTGTGGTTACTAGCTGTCTGTCTTTTATTTGAACAAGCTGGGTAAATGTTGTCATTTGTAGTCCTTCTGATGATAGTCATTTTCTTTGCATGAGTTAAATTGCTACAGAAATATGCCCACTTTCTGGGACTTCCAGGCTTTACCTTTCTGTTTCATTCCCCAGCTGTTTCCTCCAGCAAAACTGCCTGCGTTGTATCGGCCTCTTGGAAGAAACAATATTAAATTGAACATAATTTTTTTCCCCTTGCTGATGTGCCAAGTCCTTCGAGGAATGAATGATGAGTCATAGCCGATGCCAGCCATTCAAGACCATTGCCAGAAATGTAGTGCAAATGTAACTGCAAAGCAGTGGCAAATGTAGTCTTGAATGCAAAAGTATTCAGGATTTGTCACTTCTTAAATATTGTTAAAAAAAAAAAAATGTAGAGAAGAAGGGAACCCTTGAGAAGTGGGAAAAACTCCAGAGAAATTTATATTCAAAGCACAGCTTCTATTTCTGTATCCCATCTGTGGAGATGGGTCAAAGAAAGGCAAAGAAGATAAATCTTCTGCAATCTTCTGCAACCCTATAAGCAAATGTCAGAGATCCCCAAAGCTGATGAGCTCAAGATCTGCCTCCATGGTGATTCTCTGTCTCTCTTCTTGGTGTAGCAATTTTAGTGATATTCGGTACACATTTTAAGCTCCAGTTTCCAGTTCTAGGATTAAGATGAAGACATTAGAAACTTTTAATCAGTGAAGGACAACTAACTACATAGTAGAACAAAAGAGTTTGAACATGCAAATAACCTGAAACCTGTAAGTTCAAAGCCACAGGGTAAACTGAATCTACCAATCAATAATGTTTTGGGTAATACTATTAGTTGTGTAATTTTTAAGCCAAATTGGTCAGTGCTCAGAGATTTGTTGTGCTTCTTGTCTTTTCAAAATACTACCCTTTTGTCCTCCAGCTATCTTGGTAAACCACTCTGGCTTCTCCTAATGCTCCACCTTTTCTCAAACATTCAAATCTAACTTAGTTTTCAACTTACTTCCTCTAACCACTCATGGAACACCTTGCCCTCCCACCTTCACCAATCCAAACTTGTGTTAGCACACAGGTGGCACAGAATCTTTCCCAACGCAGAAACTTCCTTGCTTACAGTTTAACCAAGCAAAAACTGCACATCCTGCTAAATGCAGTGAGGAGATTAAAGTCTCTGATTAACATGCTACGTGAATCCACATCTCTGGTACTTGTGAGAGAAAGGAAGAGTTTCTGTCAACAACCTGACCTATAAGTCTTTCAACTTAAGCTATTTTTAAGACTGCTCTTGTCTCACCCGTGTGTGTATGTATATGCCCTGAGTATACCAAAACTATAAACAACATCTATGAGTCTATTTAAGCACCAAGAAGCTCACAAGCTAAATAAAGAACTAAGATAAAGTGAAGGACAAGCAGTTCATACAAGTAGGTCTTGGGAAACTGGTTAAAGTTCTGCATTTTTCCAGCCTACCCTCTCTCTGAAATTCACAGTCGTTACATGGGAAATGGTGAAAATGTTGTCCCGGGTTTTCTGCTTATGAAAAGTAAAGTGAAAAAAAAAATGAAAAGTAAAATGAATCTTTGATCCTCTGGCCAAAATGGACATTGATGTGAAATCTCAAAATTTCCCAAATGTCTTGGCTTGCCCGTGGAGCCACTTGAACCTTCTCCGCAGAGTAGCACTGTGAGGCACAGATGCCAATACCACATGCTTCTTTCAGTTGGTCCAACTCAGACAGCAGATCCATTACTGTTCCATTACTGAAATCCTCAGCAGTAAACCCTTTTTCAGACTTTTCCCACTCAGTGATCTACATTTAGTTTCCCACTATTGTTTCCAGAGTTATCCCTCTACAGGAAATATATTTTATCAGCCAAGAAATCAATAATCTCAGTTACAGAATAATTGATATTAATATCCTGTAGTTTGAAGATTTAGTGTTTTATTCCTCTTCCAAAATGACATTCTTTACCATACAACAACAAAAAAATGTAAGTAAAACAGACGAATACTTTAGCTTTTATCCTCACTGCTTCTGAATGTGGTGTCCTAACCATCTTATGCTCATCTTATGTCCTGGCCCATCTTATATCTCTCTTTTCCCCTCACCGCAGATGCACTCATCCTGCAGACCTTCACTCTGTGAGAATTTGTTTTCCCAAAGCCAATTTGATTTTCTCTATCACCAGAGTCAGTGTTATATCTCTTATTGTACTTTTCTTCTTTTTAGAAACTTGGCTGCTGGCTGTGGAATGCTTTATGCATTCATATGTGGATGACATTTCTATTTTCACTGAATGATGAGTTTTCCTCTCTTCCTAATTCCCTTTCTTCTTAAATGGCAAATGTGATCATCTGATTTAATGAGTGCCTTTTCCTCACAAGGCTTGGTACAAAACTGTGGCACCATCTTTGTGTTCCTTATTCTGCTCAAAATCTCTCCCTTGCACAATAAAAAATGTAGAATATTCAGCGGTAAAAGGTGTGTAGCTGCTAGACCTAATCATTGACATGTGTTAACCAGATTCACAGGGCCACTTAAGATGTTGTGCCCAGTTTAGATGTTCATTGGTATTTAAGAGACTTGTTTCTAACTGAAAAAGTAATAACCAAAGCTTCAAGCTATCTGAACTGTCCAAAGTGTAAAGCTCAGTCATACAGAAAGCACCAATCACTAAAACTTATCTATAGATTTTGGAAAACTGAGCATAAACATCCTTCAAACATTTTACATCTCTGATGCAATTGTATAACTTCATCTGTTATCACTCAGCAGCAGCAGTTTTCCTGAATGTAAATAAGGCTATTAAAAAATGTTTTCACTCTTTCAATTTTCTTCCTATCTACAATTGACTCATTTTACCTTTGTCAATTTTCTTACCAAAATTGAATGATTTAAAAAATGTAAATTTCTGTATTTGATGTAAGTGCAAAACTTGGGTAAAAAATAAATCTTCTGTTTCATCTGTGGAGATCTTTAAAATACAGTCACCATGAACAAGAGAATATTTGATTATTGAAATCTATCCTATGGAATTTTGTGATTTAAAAGCATATCATGAAATTATACATCCATAGAAAACAATGAAAATACATTGAAAACACTCTACTGTCTATGAAGTGTACAGACAGATAATGTTAGTAAGGTAACATTAGTTACCTTTACTTCAGAAAGTAAATAAATTCCATGTGTTGAACTTTGTTAAATTCTGCAGATGATCTAATCCTGCAGTTAGGCTCCAATCTTCCTGAAGTTTCTTTGCACTATAGCCTTTCTCAATAGAATAGTATAGGATATCCTAACCAGTGTATGACCTGCTGAAAAATAGATGAAGTGGGAAGGCAATCTCATCAGGTTGTTTGACTTAATGAGTACAGGTTTTACATTTCATGTTAACTCTCACCATATGTTCTCTACCCCTCCTCAGCAATTCACTGGAGTCTCTTTAAAACCTGTAAAGTACATCTGTGATAGTCACTGGAATAAGGAGTGCTGTTAATATACACTTCTTTTTCTGCAGGAGAGAGACTTTAGAAATGTGTACCTTCATCAATATCTTTCTGCCAAGATTTTGTTTTGGGTAACTTGTTTGCATCTGTTTTATTTTACTTCTTGATTTCATAACAATGAAGTGACCCAGATGAAGTCCTTGGGATGAATCACTCTAATCACAACTAAGTAAATGGTCTGGCTTAAGGGTCTCTGAATTATTTCTTGGGAATATAGTTCTCCTTGTCTACATATCGACTTTTTGTTCTGCATAAAGATCAATTTAGTGGGAGAAAAGATGTGTCCATAATGTAAATCACACCAGATCATACCAACCATCATCTACTGTGAATCAGCATTAGTACTTCCATGGCACATTTTTTCGCAGCACCTGTGAATTTGGACACAAATCTATAAACTAGCTTCAGTGTCAGCCTAATTAAAGAAGGATTTTCTTCAAAAAAAGATTTCAGTTTTACTCTGAGCCTAGTTTCCAATGAAAAGAAGCTTACACAAGTATGCTGGTTGTATGTAAGTCTCCGTTAGTAGATTTCAGTTCATTTTAAGGGAGGTCTCAAAATTATTAAGGGTATCATTCATCTTCTCATCTGTACCACTCATATTCATTGTTCTTTAGTCAGAATGGAAAATTTATGCATAATTCCTCTAAGACAAATGTCTAGAATAACCTAGATGAAATCTGCTAATTAATTGCTCTGGTTGCTCAAACAACATGTACTAGTGGTCAGATATTCAGCTCTCTCTAGTTCATAAATAGGTGAAAGCTCTACTGTTCCTTGTGTAAAGAATCAGAAAATCACCAAATATCCTGAGTTGGAAGAGACTCTCAAAGAGCATCAAGCCCAGCTCCTGGCTCCACGCAGGACGAACCCAAACCCAAACCATATATCTGAGAGCTGTATCCAAACACTCCCAGAACTCGCTGAAAAATGAAGACAACATCGACTTGAAAGATGTATTCAGTTCTTGCAGGACAGTTTCTAGTCTCCTTCAAGAGATCTCTGTAACTGACTTAATTTGGGTGTTAAATTCCCCCCTTTTTTTTTTTTCTATAAGCACAAACAAATTATATTTTATTAAGGATGTTTTCACCCATATGTAAATATCTTCAAAGGCAATACGGTTATTTTTTCCAATAAGAGAAATCCTTCCATTCTTCTTATTGCTCCTTGAAATTGTTTAACCAAAAAATAGCCAAAAAATCCTCTTGCAGTGTAAGATATTAAAGAGTGGTGGAGAACAAGGAGTAAATCATACTAACATAGGAACTCCCGATTATGATTCTCTTCATCATCAAATTTTTCCACCAAATTCAAAAGTAACATTTCAATTGTGCAAAACCACCAATTTTCTATAATATAAATGATGTTTAACTACATTATGAATGTATGTTTAACTACTATATGAATGTATTATGATTATGAAACCTGGAATCTTTGCTTTCCTCAATTCTCCAACCCCACAGAAGAACCAATCTTCTGAATCTAAGAAGCACAATTTGTCTCATTTTCTGTGATACCTTAAGAAGACAAAACAGCAGGTAGACATACGTTCTGAAGCCTTTTCAGAGCATACATAAGCATACTCATACCCTCAAGAGTGCAGTGTTGGAAGTCTGGAAGGGGGAGAGGATTTAGAGTTGTGATACTGATCAATATCAGAGTAATTAAAAATCTTCATAATTAAAATTCCCCTGACCTTGAAAGCTTTTTTTTTTTTAATCAACATTTCTTGATCTATTTTGACTCACTGCTATATAATCTATGTGACAGTCCAAGAATAATCTGACTTTACTTATCACCTTGAGTTTTTGTTCATATCATTTGTGCTGCATCAGCCCTAAATACCAATATAATTTCTTGGCTCACAGACATATTACAATTCTCAGATCACAGTCATCCTGTTCTCACTGCTTTATTTTGTCCACAGCTTTGTCAAGCTTTATGCTATGGAATTTAAAATTCCATTATTTTTTAATTCTTCCTTGTGCCTATTGTTCCCGTAATGTTATGCATGTTGGTATCTGAGCTGAATAACTGATTAGAAATGATACAAAGTCCAATGCAAAAGACTTGATTGTTTCCCTCTCCACAAAGGAAGAAACATCCGCATTACAGTTAAAAAAGAAAATGCATTAAGATTAACCAGGTAAGATTATCCAATCCATCTTCCTAGAGGAGGTGTTTAAGCATAAGGCAGTCATTTAGATTCTCTTAATAAACAACTGAGGAAGTCACATTGAATGAATGAGGAGCATTTAATGCTTTGGGTATAATCCATTTCCATGAACAGAGAGATCAACATTTATGTGTATTACAAAGTATACTCAAAACCTAAGAACTTCTAGTATGAATTTACATTAAAAATTATAATTACCTTTATAGTAAGAGTTACTGTCCCTAAGAGGGTGGTATAATTTAAAATAGAAAAGGCACTTGAAGTAATCTTATTTCCTCCGAGTTTCATATTTAAGTTTTCCTGGCTTCAATTTCGAATCCAGGTTCAGGTTAAGGCATTTTTGCTAGAATAATGTATCCATTGTTCTCCACTGTAATCACACCCTTTTCTCATTTGACAGACAGTATAGATTGCTCTCTCTCCCACTATTTTTTATCCAGATCTTGGGTAATGTTTTTGGTTCTTCATCATCTCCAATTTTATCCATACTCAGAAGTGTGGACATCTGAGTTTCACATAGTATAAAGCTGCCAAATTTAATTTAATAATGCAGTTATTCACTCAGACTACCTTTCTCCATAGTTTCATCTAGGAGTTCATGCTCAGTTTGCTCACTGTTATCATTTAGAAGTACTGTATTTTTTCTCTTTAATTCATTATCATTGAAGCAGTCAGCTGTTGTAACAACAAGCACTGCAAAATAATTCATGAAGAAATGTTTTTTAAATTA
Source organism: Numida meleagris (assembly GCF_002078875.1). Taxonomy (NCBI): domain Eukaryota; kingdom Metazoa; phylum Chordata; class Aves; order Galliformes; family Numididae; genus Numida; species Numida meleagris. The sequence continues at coordinate 188,643,127 of NC_034409.1, read as the reverse complement.
TAATAGGTGGTGTTCAAGATAGGTATCTGAATCTGACCAGTCATTTAAACTGGAGTTCAAGTTTTTGGACAACAGTCTCATACATATGGTTTGCTTTTTGGCTTGTTCTGTGTGGAGCCAGGAGTTGGACTTGTAGGTCCAACTTGTAGGTCCTGTCCAACTCATGCGATTCTGGGATTCTGGGATTCAAAGATCCACTTAGTGAAACAGACACATCCACTGACAATAAATCTGATTATTTTATGTGTGTGTTGGAAGATTACCTGAACTGTCTTCTAGAAGTGTTCACGGAACATAAAGGAGTCATAGTTACCTATCTCAGACAATTCCAAACTTGTAAAGATGAATCCAGCACACTGAGGGACATTTCAAAATTAAGGACTTACCTCAGAAAGAGGTTACAGAAAGAACAGGTTCTTTCTGTTTTGCTTGTTTTGGAAAAAGCTTTGAAAATGGAACTGGGTTATTTGTGCTGGTTGAATCCATGAACTGTGGTATCAAATAGAATGAAGCAGAAAAGACAAAGCTAGTCTATGCCAAATAACATTTGCTGTGGACCAAATGCCTCATGTGGATTATTATACCCGATAACTAGTGAGTTATCAGACCTACTCTAAAATGATTTCAAGTATGAATACTCCAGCTCATAGTTTGGTCTGGTATTTATGAAAACTGCACCTGAAGTCATTGAAGGTCTTAATACAGTTTTGAACTAAATAATGGAGTCTAATGATAATTTTAGGATAAAAAATAGCAAAGAATGGGTCTTTAATAAATTCTTGAAGAAACAGTGTGTTACTGTGATGCCCAATGGATTGACAGTTCAGGTTTAGATTCGCTATTCCTCAAAACTTTACAGGGTTAAGAAGCAGATGTCCAATACACTTTCTCACATTTTTGCTCTCTTGCACTTCCCACTCAAGAACATACATGCTGTTTATCAGAAAAAGTTCAGTCTTTGACAAGCACTTATAAATATTTCTTGGGTGCAGAAAAGGGGCTGCCAGCACTGCACAGAACCTTTGCAGAAGGGGCCACAGTATCAAAGTATAGGGACTGACTTAAAAAAAAGTATTTAGAACTCATTTTGAGTAACCTGGAAAATCAATGAACCCTTACAGTGTTTGGCATAGCCTAGTGCAATAATCAAAGCAATCAAACGTTTAGTCACAAGGTGACTTGTATTTCTCTAAACTAAAACAATAAAATGAAGAAGCAAATAAGTTTGTTCATTTGCGCAGATATGCAAGTGTGTCTAGGACAGCTGTGGCATGCGGGGTCATCAATAATTTTAATTACCCAACCTGTTATTCTGTCCCAGAAACACTGCATTTTAAACAAAATTTACAAATGAGATCAATAAATAGGGCTGTTTTTATTAAACTGCCCAAACAAGGAATTTACAAATTGGCAGTTGAGTCATACAAAGACAAATTCAATGATTCAAGGACTGAAGTCGTATCAGTCTTGACTGATTCTTTCTAAAATCTGTACATCACTAGCACAGGCTTTACATGAGAATGACTGAGACTTCAATAATGCTGTACATACTGGTAGATAAAATCCATCTAGAATGCATGTTCATGATGCAGCAGAGCACTCAGACTAAACAGTAAATCTCTATTAAATTGAGATTCATTTCATGTAACTTTAAGACATCTGATATTAGATTAGTTGGATTTGTTGTCTGACATGTAGATGCCTGAGGTTATATAAAGTTAACTCCGTGATGCAAAATGCCCATAGCTTCATTCTAGCTACAAGAGTAAAGAAATGTTTTTTCTGCTTTTCAGGTAACAGAGAGCAGGAAATGGACATTTCTCTGTTATGAGGGTTTCAGTTTCTTCTGGCCTACGCAAAATAGTGATATTCTATGATATGACATCTATAAGATAGGAATTTTGGTAGTGGATCTCTATGGTGGTGTGTCAGACTCAAGAAGAAAGCAGAACAATACATCTTCCTCATCTCACAAAGATGATGAACACTGCTTACTTGATGTAAAGGCTGAATAGCTTCTACTTAGCAACACTACAAACACTGCTCACTGGGATATTTCCTGAGTTATCTGCTGGGAAACTAATGGGAGAAATAAAAAGTCAGAGGTGGAAAGAAGAGATCATAACCAGGCCTTGACACAAATAAATTAGAGTATTATGGAAATCAGGTTCCGGGCATATAGAGAGTGAAGACATTAGAAAGCTTAGCTGCCTGAAGGCCAAGCAGGATGCAGGAAGAATGATGTTTATCCTACTAACAACATGGTATCAAGATGCTAGAAGCACTGTGGTGAAGCTTCATTTTGCCAGGCTAATGAGTCCTGCTGAGAAATTCCATCCTAACACTGTGTTATGGCTCTAGTCCCTAAGCCATCTTGCTCAGAGTCTGCAATGTAGACATACTTCCCTATCCCTGGAGAAGTGGGCATGTTAATTCCTCTGACTCAAGAAGAAATTTTATCTTCTAGAGCTCACAGTAAAGCATAAGATTTTACAGGAGTAAGTGTGCACTCTGTTTTTCAACTCCGTTTTCTCAAATGTGCTGTTCAACTGCTGAATAAAATACTTCACTTTAAGTAGCCTCTTGGTCAGATGCCTTTGGTGGAGGTGAGTCATTATAGCACACACAAATATAGTGAGATCTGCAGCTTGGTAATCCAAACCCGCTGAGATTTATTCCCTCCAGCACAAGGGGTCTCATTATCTCTTTATGTTGTACAGTGAGATATCATTCCAGATCTTTGTGACAAAAGTATTTACATTCATAGACAGCCAGGTTGGATAGAAATAAAGTAAAGCATAAAAGTTACCAATCAGCTGAACAAAATCATATATAAATAATCCTCTCCACCTTTAAGTGCAGAAAACAAACAGACTCAATTTCTTTTCTTTCTTTGTCAGTAACACAAGGGTAAGATTACATTTTGCCTTCAGACAGACTGGGATGTTTACACACTCCATTGTATATTCAGTGCCTTGCTGGACATCTTTAGCTGTGGAGTTGAAGCTAAATTTCCAGATTGTCCACGCTGTCTACACCTCAGATTACCCCTTGAGGAACACTGAAAACACCTGATGAAAAACACTAAGTGCAAAACTGCTGAAGGGAATGGTTTAAAACTAAAAGAGGGGAGATTTAGTTTAGATGTTGGGGGAAAATTTTCACTGAGAGGGTAGTGAGGCCCTGGCACAGGCTGCCCAGGAAAGTTGTAGATGCCCCAACCCTGGAGGTGTTCAAGGTCAGGTTGGATGGGTCCCTGGGCATCCTGATCTAGTGGTTGGCAGCCCTGCCCACGACAGGGGTTGGAACAAAATGATCTTTGAGGTCCCTTCCAACCCAAGCATTCTATGATTACTTGGCCCTTACTCCAGTATGTCCCTACATGCAGACCTATAACTCAGAGAACTGGTAGGATAACTGAGATATCCCACATCTGGCAACACCAGACACCAAAGCCACACCCTTCATGCCATGCCTTGGTATGAGTGACCCCCAACCAATAATTATTTTCTAGAAGCCCACAGTCTAGTCCAGTCTATTAGTAATATTGCTAGTCTTTATCATATAGGCTGCAATACATGTCCTATGCTTCTTCAGTCCTTTCCCTGTTCACAGGATGTGAAGGAAGACAGTTTTTCAAAAACACGTGCACCAACCCCATTAATCCATGAGTGACATGGCACAGGCTTTATCATAGTTTTTACTGAGATGTGCAGGTATCGGAGCACAAAGAATATTACATTTACCTTTTGTCTGTGTGTTATATTCTTCTCAGGGAGACCCAGAATTGGACCATGGAGCTATTAGTAAACCTCACAAAGTTGGGAGCATCATTTCTTTACACTGTACATAATTTCTTTACACAGCACAGCAGTGCTGATCATGATTTTTTGAACAACCCAACCAAACACAGAGGAAATCCTGAATATCTTTCCTGCACAAAGCCATGCAGTTTGATCTCTATTATCTGAAAAAAAATGTTTCATATGTGGCCACATCATTCCTGAAGAACAATGTGATGTCCCAGCAGATGATCTGAGGAGCACTCAGACCTACAAACACAAAAGCAGAGACTGTACACTAAAATAGATGATGCTTGTGACAATTTAAAAACAGTGGAATGAGATTTCTTTGTTCATGGCATAGCTTTTGGCAAAGGCCAACTAATGTTGTCCAGGACATTTCTTTGGCACTAGTGATAGAATAAATCATAGACTGTTCTTGATCCTATAGACAGGTTGCGTTCCATCTTCTTAGTTTGAAGGCCAGTATAAGTTATTCACATAAACATTTATCATTCTGTGTCAGTTGATCTCACAGATAGACAGTGGTCATATGCACATTTAATTCAGCAGAGTAGACATACTCATAATACCAAAGCTTGATGATGGGAGTCTTTACCAATCTAGTCATGTTTTTGAGAGCAGCAGATAAATGATGGTCATTGTCAAGATTCAGAGGCATCTGCCTGGATACAGATAAAAATGGAATAAAAGTACATAACATTTCTGTCCCCAGAAATCTGGAAAATATGAACAATAATGCCCATTTCCCCTTTACAATGGGGACTTATGAGACTGAAAGTATAGAAAGAACTCAGAAAATGACAATATACATGTTGAATATATGATTTATTCAGCAGTATTACCCATTCAACATTATTGGCACTAATGCTACTAAAAAAAGATAAAAGTGTCTGAATAGACATGGTAAGAACCGAACCACTTAGAAATTAAAAATATATTCACAGAAAGCCCTAACAGAAGACAATTACGTCCCAGACAACTTAGCCATTTATTCGAGCAAATCAAAAAATAGCCCACAAGTCAAGTAACAATTGAATTAAGATACCAATCACCATATCAATTAAGTTTTTAAAATTACATGACAAAGTTTAAAAGAACATTCCAGTATAATGTGAGACATTATTCTTATTGCTATATCTAATTACAAAGAGGTATAAATCACTTGGTCTAGCCTTTAAGAAAAAAAAAAAAAGCTACTTCAAATGTATAATATTAAAAATTGAGAAGAGGCATGCAGCTTCCATGTGAATAGATTACAAAGCTGGCAGTGAAAGAAGTTCTACCGAAAACTGCAATCTCTTTTCACAGAAGGGCCATGAGGTTGAGCACAAACAAGGGCTGACCACACTGTCAGTCCATGTGTTGAAGAAGGGCATCCTGCAGTGTTACTGGGAGGGGAACTGGTGGCCCCAGTTCGGGCTGAAGTAGGTTCCCTTGGCCATAGGTAGGGTGCCCAAGGGAGGTGGGCAGGTGCGGTAAGGACCAGAAGTGTCCTCAGAGTCCCAGTAATTTTGACCTTGTCAATGCATTTAAGCTTGTGTTTTAATTTTATGATTCAGATGAGCAGTTAAAATGTGAGTAATTTTACCTTAAAAGCAGTAAATCTCAATATGAAATTCTCAAAGCAGTTTAAGCGCTCCTCTTGAATATAGGCCACGTTTACTTGTATTGAAGAACTAGTTGAGTATTTAAAGTACTAGACTGGGATAAAAGAACTTTATTCATAACATGATTTTCTGCCCAAAAATCCACTGCAATTGAATAGTAATGATATCATTAATTTTTAGGACTTCAGCATTTTTGTAAATTAATTTGGCCTCTCAATCTTGGAAGGCAAAGGGCAGAGAGAGAGTCCTTAAATACTGATTAATTTTTTTAATGGATGGTGAGAACCTTCACTGGAGGAAAAACACTTCCTGGTTGTACTGTATTCCAGACATCTCTGTGTCACTTTCACTTCTGAAGTCTGCTGCAGTTCTGAAATAGAATGCGACATTAAACTCTCTGAGATGAAGTGCAGTGTATTCTATTTCCCTCAGACTGAATAAATTACCAAGCTAATAACATTACTGTTTTAGATTTCCATTAAAGACCAGTGTCAATCCCAAAGTTGTTTTTTTTTTTAACTTATTGCAGTCCACACTGGCAAATCTGCATGTAATGGTGTCCTTGCTAACCTACAGGAAAGTGCCCCTTCACCCTTTCAGCTAGCAAATGCTTGATGCTGTTACTGGTAAGTCACAATCAATTTTGCTTGGGCAATTTTAAGGGATTTTTGGGTAGAAATGTAGGCTTAAGGAAACAAATGGGATCTGTAACTTCAAGAACAGTATTACTCTCCACTTCCCACTTTTATAGTCTAGGATTTTTGCCAGATTAAAGCTGATGGCTTAATACATTTATACCAGATTGGTGGGCATTAGAAAATCCCAGACTTGTCCATTTGCACACATGTAGGTCATTGCTATAGCTCACATGCTATCACTGCATGTAATACCTTGCAGGTGCAAGAAGCAGTAGCTGTATTTTACAATCTACACCTGATCCATAAGTCTAAGAAGCCCACTGTCTGTCAAGTCTAATGCTCAGGGGCACCCCATATAGATACATCACGTAAAGTAGACTTTATATGCTCAGGGGATAGCAAAATGTCTACCTGGTACCGTTCTTTTTTGCATATTTCTACCTGGCTAGATTTCTAAATACTAACTCAGTGTCATTGTAATGTCTTATAGCTAAGTGATTTGACACCATGAGTTTCAATACCAGAAGCCTAGTTCTTTGACATGTAAGTTAATGGCAGTTCTCCATTAGCTAGCAGGCACAAGCTGTACCAGTGAAGAAAATATACAGAGTTATTCCCTGATACTGAAGCAAAATGCCACAGATCATATTTTGTCCATCTTTTTAAACTCTTTCAGCCTCCAGTGCAGGATGTCCATATCCAAACTGCCTGTAGGGAATCATCTTTGAACGTTTCCCAGCTTGGCTTGGGAGGCATTTGACAGAACACTAGATGCCTCTGGCCAAAACCATATCAGGAACAATTCTCACGACACAACAGGAGGGATGACTGAGTTGCAGCATGCATGAACATACCTCAACATTATTTCATTTACTAGCATGGATGTGGCTATAGCCTATTATTATGATAGCAGAGCAGTTAAAAGTGGAAATAAAATTACCTATTTTTTGCAAGGTTAAAATTTTTGCGGGGCCACAATTTGAAAATTTGCTCTTAGCTACTTATGCACCATATGTGACAAAAAGCCATGAAAGTCAATGAATTTAACACATTTCATCTCAGCAGAGAATCCGGTCCATGCCAGGTTACTCAAAGGTCTTTTTTCATCCTTGTGCAACTGAATAAAAAGGCATACCTATTTTGTCAGAAGAATCCCTTCTTTCTTTTCTCCCTTCCGAAGAGGGAACTCTTCTCCCCTATTTGTAATTCCTGTCTCTGTCTGTTTCCAAGCCATCTATACCCACATGCTGCAGATCATCAGTCACATTTCACATGAGTCTTAAGTCTGGGCTAGAAACAGCAGCTCTAGGCACTTCCTTCTGGCCATCAAGGGACATCAAGATCAGACTTGCTTCTCTTGCTTTCATGTCTCCTCAGCAAACTCTCCATGTCCAGTGTAATTCACTGACAACCTCATCCTCTTCACACAAGGTGAGAAAAGTGTACTTGAAAACGTGAAAAACAAGTCAAGAAAGAAATGCAATAAATAAATAAATAAATAAATAAATAAAACAACTCTGCTAATAGCTGAACCCTGTTGACCAGAGGTGTTGAAGAAGTTCTCTCCAACACAAGCAAGTTTGTGATTCTGTGACATATTAGTGAGGTCTTGTTATCAAGGGCTAAAAATCAATGCTTGATCTTGTATGGTTATATATATATATGTATATATATATATATATATATATGCACTGAGTGAAATTTAGCTGTTAGAGGACAAGTGGATTCTACCTTGACAGCTGAAAATTCCACTGCTTACTACCATGGCAGCAGCAGGGAGGTTAAAAAGGAATCATAGAATCGCTTGGGTTGGAAGGGACCTCAAAGATCATCTAGTTCCAACTCCCTTGCTGCCGGCTGCTAGATCAAGAACTAGATCATGTTGCCCTGGGCCCTATCCAGTTTAACTGTATCATGTGGCACACAGCTTTTAGGCCCTTTAACGCACAGAGTTATCATACTCACTGTGTTCTGATTATTAAATTGTAGAAGAGAAAGATAAAAAGTTATGTACCTGACATTAGAGAAAAAATTTGAGTTGCTGTGCCCTTTCCCCTAACAGCTACTACCCCAGTAAAACTTCTACAATTCAGCTGAAGTGAATTAGTATTATTCACTTTCATTTCGGCGTCACAGTTAAGCTCAAGACCCTGCTTAAGCCACATACATTAAGAGTAAAATGTAACATCCTCTACAGCACCTAAATATCAGAAAGGAGTAAGAGCTTGATGCTAGTCTTTACACAGGGCTGTTGGCCCCTAGGTTAGCAGTGGTGAAATGTGGTTGTGCCATCTGTATGAGAAATCTATTCTGTATTCAAATGTCCCAGAAAGCATACTTTGTGTTGTGTTGCTTGGAAGAACTGCTGCTTGCATTGGGTCATGAGGTCTTTATGTTCAGTAAGGTGTGTATCAGCCCCTTGTCTTCCACTCCCCTGTTGAGATACCAGTTCTATGTTTCCATGCATACATGAGAGGTGGATGCTAAAAAAAGAGCATCCTGAAAATCTTCTGTTCTAAATTTCTGGAAGAACACCAGGAAGCTGGTCCCTCCTCTTATAAAGAGGACTGAAGACAGGATTTCACTGGAAGTGGCTGCAGTTCAGCAGTGGAGAGTCATACCACATTTGTAAGATGCATGCAGAGCCCTCAGTAAAGGAAATGGATGAAAATAATTGAAGGACAGTGTAGAGTGGTGTTTCTTAACTGCTGAAAAACAAAAAATGTATTAATTGAAATAATCTGCTAGTTCTGTAAGAGCTCAAGAATTTCACATGTTTTATGTAGGTAAGGTTCAATTTCTAATTGTAGCATAAAGAGATCAAAAGGAAACTACTAAATATTATTATTTCTGCTATCTTTCTGAGACAGTATTTCATTCACATTTCTGAACTGCTTCAATTTGCCATGTAGTTTATCCGTCTTTATTCTTTTTTGGATGCTAAACCTTGACCTACTTTTTCTGTTTTTTTTTTTTCATTAATTTGTTAATAAGTCATGTCATTCTAGAAAGCACCTAAGAAGAATCTGGAACAGCATACATTGCATTTGACCAGATGCTTATCTCCTCCCTGCCTATCCCATTTTAAGTAGAATCTGTATGGCAAATGGAATTTGATTACAAAAGGAATCAATCTGTAATTCAGTAATAAGCACCCCTTTCATAATTTACATAGCCCTGCTGCTTCCCCCTAATTAATGTTCATCTGTATCTTATTCTTCCTGCAGATTTGCCCTTCTAAATGAGTGAAAAATGATGGGAAACCTTTGGAAAGCAGATTGCCATTACAAAATTATAGAAGAAATTGGATCGACTCTTTTCAAATCCCTAGTAATAGTCTCAAAGGTCTTAAGAAAATATTGTCATTCAATTTAGATAGGATTTTATTTTATCCAGGTGCAGCTGGATATCAGAATGGTAATGTAAATGCAACAATCTATTGTCATGAGTGTAGGTGTTTTAATTTCTTTGCAGATGACATAAACCTGGATTTTCTGTTTAAGTGGCAAGATAATCAGCATGCAACTGTGGGAAACAAGCATTAATGTGATGAAATATGGAAGCAAGACTCATGCATAGAGAGAGGATGGAAGCATAATCCTGGGGTGAAGGACGGGATTTGTGCTCTGAGCTTGATTCCTGACTGCTGCAGTCAGAGGTCTCTGTCTACAGAAAGAAAACGCAGATATTCCCTTTTTCTCACCTTTTACCTATTTGCATTTGAAAAACTTAAACACAAGGATCACCTCTCATCTCTTGCACATTAAAAATCTAGTATGGGACTTTGCTTTCCATGCAAATTCATGAATATAAGGATATGGAACAGGCTGCCCAGGGAGGTGGCTGAATCACCATCCCTGGAGGTGTTCAAGATATGTTTGTATGTTGTACTAAGGGACACAGTTTAATGGGGAAATATTGGTAGTAGGTGTACAGCTGAACTAAATGATGTTGAAGGTCTTTTCCAACCTTGGAGATTCTATAATTCTGCGCTTGAAAAGCTTGGTGCAGGCAAAACCAAAATTCTTAGAAAGGCAGAAGTACACTGGCAGAAATTTTATAACATTTGCCACCTCACCAGGGATAATGATAGAGTTTGATTCAGTATATGTATACATATTAGCCTTGCAAGTTCACATTTTACTGCAGTAGGTTTTTTCTTCACAGAGAAATGACTGTATATGTACAGCCAATTTAGGTGTTTTTAATCAGTCAGTGTAGGCTACAAATGATTATTGCACATCTGAACTTCGTGCACCAATTCCTAGATAATATTTTAGAAAACCTGTGTAGATTCATTTGTATTAATTACTGCATTTCACAAATCAGGTTCAAATGTACCCATTATAAAGAAAGTTTTCCAGTGTTCCTGTTTTTCACATGAGAAAATAATTTGGCTGCAAAAGTAATTTATTTGAATCTTCGAAGTTTAATTTATGGCATACACATGAGGTTTTTCCAAAGTAACATTATCCCAATGCTGAATTTTAATAAGACTGAGCACAGTGCTGACTTCTATTTTTGATTGTAATTCAGATAATTACGATTACTTTAACATTTTAGACAAAACACTGATAAGACCAGCAATATATATGGAAATGGGATTTGAGTTTTTGCTGAATTTATTTCTTCTAGGTAACAGCAATGCTCATGTTCTCAAAGCTCACTTGCTTCATATCACAGAGCACATTAAAATTATGTTTCCATTTCACTTCTTCATAAATGAATTAACCTTATTTAATTTCAGCAGTTTGCAGATGGCCTTGGAGGGCAGTCACCTCTCCCTATGTTGCATGTAGCAGAAAGTTTTTACTATAGCTCCAACAAATTTGCACTATGAGGGTAAATCCAGGAAGAATTAACATTATCTGAAGGACATGGTTAAGTGCTTAGATGTTAATGTGAGCAAATGGGCTTTCTGGGTTCTTTACTCTATTTGACCACCCACTTTCTGTGTAAGGTGCATAAGCACATCATTTAAGACTAGTTTTTAGCCGTGTTTTTTTTTTTTCCGATTGTGTCTTAGTTGTGTCAAGTAGAGTCAGGCTTCAGATCTGAGGACACTGTAGTGTTGCATAGGTTTCACATTGGTCACTAAGGCTATGGCCATGAAAGTCTGTATAGGGCACAGTCGAAGCAGTGGAACACAACCACATATTTTACAAAACTGCTGATACATTCCTGGAATGAGTTTGTCCCCCTCTAAATCAGTTTCCTGGGCATAGTTTGTCTGTTGAGACACTCATAGCACTGTTTCCAAAAGGCAGCTTACGCAAAGTCACAATTTTTCTCAATCCAAGACTGTTTATATGCACAGATCTTTCTGTGACTGGTGGTGGCCTCTCTGACCACAAATATTTCCAGTAAGTATCCATAGGGTATTTAAGCATCCTTTAAGCAAAGAGAGCCATGGAAGGAGATAGAGTGTCAGACCCAGATTCTCCATGGCTCCCTCCATGGCTCTGCTTTGGGCCACTCCAACTAGTGCTATCTAAGATGGATCTGTTCAACAGATTTGATGTGAGCCCATCTGTAAAATTTGGCTTTGATCAATCACTGACCTCTTGCGTTAGCAGTACTGGCATTCCCAGTGGAGGTCCTTGGATGTTCAAGATGAATAGCATGAATAGTCACTATCAAGGGTAATGTGTTTTTTTTTCTCTGCCTGAGTTAAATGGATGATAGGACTTAGCTGTGTAGTTACTCCACCTACTGCGAATGGTCACTCCTAAACTCTTCATTATGCCAGGCGTATCAGAACTTATCATAGATCAAAACACTTTACAAATACCTGATTAGGCCCTTCTCTGCATTCCTGCTCACTGCATGACTGCCAGACAAAATGCTGTACACACAGGAGCAAATCATATCTTCTTTTAGTATTTTCAATATTTTTAATCAAGAATCACTGCGTTCACCCAGAATGAGTCAGGCTTATATTCAAGTAAATCATGTGCCTGAGGAAACTGCCAAGTCAGTGTTCAGCTGTGGACTACGCTGGTGTAAGGTTTTCTCATTCCTTTTAGCAAGAATCATCTGAAATACAAAATACTGAACCAAGTTGCTGCTTGTATAAGAATATTCACCTAGACACACTATTTAACATACAGGTATCAGTGTGATGAAAAGAATGTAACTTCTGATGTAGAAAATGTAGGAAAAATCCACAAGATGATCATTAGCAGGATAAACTTGGCATTAGTATCGCAGAGGCCTCCTTGGCTCATCACTGTGGCACTGCAATAAATACAGCTTAGAAACAAGCTTAGAAACAGTATCCACTATCCACTGGGAACCCTTAAAATGATACTGAGAAATGGGGAATGGAAACTAGATGCTATGAAAGCATGCATCTTTCCCATCTAAATGTTAAAATCTCACAAGGCTATGGAAAATGGAATTGCTATACTTGTTTCCATGTGCACTGAAAGAGTCACCTGACTGTATCCAGCACAGCAGGAAGTATAGATGGACAAAGCTATACAGATATTAAGGCAGTTCACTATTCACTGTCTTAGCATTGACACTGATATTCTAAAGGCACTAAAGTGAGAGCTGCCTCTTTGATTCATTCCTACCTTGATCTGGATCTCCTTTGTGGGAAAGTCACAGAGTTTTGCTGTCCATCAAAGTCAAGTTGTAGGTACTGTGATGTTTCTCTGACACTTGATCTGCCTTGGATTTTTTGATTATCAGGATTTTGAGATGTGAGTTGTCTTTATTAGTATATGTGTACCGTGTTTAGCAGAGAGAGGCTGAGTGCTACCATAATATATTCCATTAACAATAGCAAGTGCCTATAGCTACTGTTGTGTAGAATGATGATCCTTTCTCCTTAAGTAGTAACTACCCAAAAGGCAAAACTTCAAACTCTGCTGGTCTTCCACCTGGGAAATTTTACAGTATGAAAGTAATGCAAGGTTTGTAACTGGCTTAGATGAAAATAAATCTTTGCTTTCAATGGCTGTTTTCATTATAGGTTTAATTTTAAAATCTCATAAATTTATGCCATGTAAATTTGAACATTTTAGAAGGAAGAATTATGTCCAAATTTTCAAAACCCACTTTGTCTATCTATTTGACTTAAGAATCCAATTTGTTACCTGACTTCATTGTTAGTATGCTAATTACTTTGACAATATCTTTGAACGTTGCTTGGAGGATTTGGTTTTATTCAAAAGCAGATGTGAGTTTGCCTTAATGCTTCATATTTCTTTGGGGAGTTTTTAACCAGAGTATAATTTCTGTTCTGTTTGAAATCGCACTTGTTAATTTTTTTTCTCATCTAAACCACAGCAGGGACCATACTGCTTGCATACAAAGAAACAAAACCAGAAAGAGTTTTACAAGAGTACATATGCATTAAAGCGGGTTGATAGAATTTCTTTGAATAAATGTTCTGGAAGAAGGTAGAGAACTTTCATTTTGCATTCAGCATCCCTTAAGAGTTGCCCTACCCAGAACAAAAGGTTGAAAGGTGCCATGTGCCTGAATTATTTGGGTAAAAAGCATTGTATTCAGAAATCACCAGAGGTTATAACAGATTAATAATGTCACATTCAAGCAGTGATTGCAACCACCAGATCTCAACAGATACAAATCCATTCCCACCCATCATGAAGCATGGGATGAGAAATCCATGCTTTCCTTCCCAGATCACACTTCAGATGAGGGTAACAGGCTTTCTCTCACTATAACATAGTTCCCATCACTTACAGACTTTTTAAAATTTCCCTGAATCATTTTGCCGCATGTGTTTCCAGGTTCAGCCTGCTTGTTTTTCTAGAACCACTCATTGACCTTGGGTGCTCCAGTGATATTAGCCCCACACAGAGCCACTCAATCACTCTCTGTGTCTGTGTCAGTGAATTGGAAGTGCCCAGGAACCCTGAAATTAGTCAACCTGGAAATACCAGCAAACCTGGAACAGGGACATGAAGATGGTCAGTGAGCATGAGCAATGAAATACAAGTTAAAACTGAAGGAGGTGTGTTTGTACAGCCTTGTTGTGGGAGGCTTATGGGAGATCTTATTGCTTTCTTATTGAGGAGCATCACAGCTACCTAATGAGAGGGTGCAGCACAGATGGAACCAAACTCTTCTCAGAAGAGAGCAGCAAAGGCACTAAAGGCAATGAGCATATGCTGAAACACCAGAAATACTGATTAGCTAGAAGGAAAAAAAATCACCATGAGAATGGTCACATTTTTGAAAAGGGCCCAAAGAGGGTGTGAAATATCCATCCCTGGAGATATCTGAGCTCTAATTGGAAAATGCTGTGAGCAAAATGCCTTGCTTTGAGCAGGAGAGCTTAACTAGAGATCTCTAGAGTCCCCTTCCAACCAGTTATTCTGCAATTCAGTGACTGCGTGATCACCTGCCCTTGAAGCACTGTAAGAGCTCTTTCACTGTTGGACAGCAAAAAGCTGAGACACCTTACTTACATTTGTATGAATACACTAAATAAACCAAGTGCGAGTAAACACCCATTTTGCATTCAAATTAATCTGATATTTGGACCTGCTATTTATGCTGCCCCTTACTAAGCATACGAGGTATGTAACTGAAAACTCTGAATTACAGGAAATGAGATGAATGCACAGTTTGACTTACTGCCACACAAAAAATTACCCTAAATAGAGTCATTCTTATTGCCAGGGATTCCCCTTCCCTGCCACTCAGCCCGACCTCTCTGCTAAATATTAAGATGAATGAACTAAATGTTAAAAACAAAGATATACAGGCTCAATAACTCAACGAGAAGAATTGTACCACATGTACATGCAAACATAAAGTAATACACAAAACACAGTCATGAAATGAGATGCTTCAGCAGATAAATTCTTCGGGAACTTGAAAAAAAAACCAAAAAGGATGGTGTTTATCTGAATACATATTCATGTGTTTTATAAAGGAAGGAAAATGTAATGTGCTTCCGCACATAATTTATGACAAGAAGAGCTGCAATGAAAAAGAAAGCAAAAAAAACCAAAAACATCACAGCTTTATCATCCAGAAAAATCAAATAATGGAGAGAATCTGCAGTGTTGCACACAGTTTATGTATTTGTTTGCGAACCAAAGTTGTGTGCTACATGCTGGACACTCGCCTTGGGGCTGACTAAAAAATAAAATGCAGATAGCTGCTTAGTTGAGTTTCACAGTAACAGAAATAACCATACATAAATTGGCTGCATTCAGTGTGGGATTAGCAAGAGAGAAAGTGATCAGATTCACTGGAGCTTTTGACTTCCAAAGGGAGAAGGAATCTGGAAGCATCAATTCATCAAATAAATGAGAAAGAAGCAAACCAGAGACAGATACTGCATCACAGACTAAATCAACAGATTAACCACTTTCTGCCTGGAGGGTGTCATTAATGGCCAAACCAACATACAACTACGCAATTGTGTATTTTCTTTTTTTTGTCCTCTCTTTCAAAGGTGAGGGAGTGGTAGGTCAGTTGTTCCTGCATGTCTCACTGCATTTCAAATTAGAGGAATTTTTTTCTGTTCCAAAAAGACACGTACTTCTCAACAGCTCAGGAAAAGGCAAACCCCCTAAGATAGGTACAAAAAGACTAAGATCTTGTGGATTTTAATCATCTGCCCATGCTGCAGCCGTACGCTCAATGGGACTTGGATCAACGTCCATTCTCCTTTTCCACCTCACTGTTTAAATGGAAATTCATCTTCAAGAGCAGACATAAAACGATCTCTTTGAGTTCTTTGGTAGGGAAGAAACTGAGAAGAGCTTGAGATCCCCAGTGCTAGAGAGATGATGGTTCCCTGCACTCACAGGAAACCTAAGCTGTGTATTACCAAGAGTAATCCTCTCAATGTGATCTACGGTTGTGGTGAGAGAAATTACAGACAGAAAGGGAGTGCTTAATATGACAACTTTCAAGTGTATTTTTGTCCTCAAATGATAGAAAGCTGGCTGCAGATCTAAGAATTGCAACTGACATGAAACAAATCTAAAATTGTGACATTTTCCCAAATGACAGAAATAACTGTAATCGTACAATGGGGCTGAATTTGTTCCATTTATCTTTGTAGACCAACCCACTTCAGTAGGTATACCTAAATGAAGTTTCTCTGTACATAGGCCAAGTTTCTCAGCTGGCCTCACAGCTGCTCCTCAAAACAATGGTGCGAGTTTAAGCTCTGCTTAGGAAGAATTGTCAATGCATCCTAGTATTTGTCTTTCTTTCAGTTGTTGTCTGTTTTCCATTTTCCTATTTTCTTTGTTTCCTCATTTATGCTCAGCTGGCCTTTCATTCTTTGTTCCTCTTTTGACATCATTACCGTTATTACTTTTCTGGTATCTAACTTCCCCTACCAGCCCTCATCTGGGCCATTTGCTTTGCCCTTTGTTTTATTCTTGTCTTCTGGACCAGTCTTGCAATGAGAGATGACTGCACAGCAGGGAAATCTTTCATCTTGATGTTCAGCCAGTAAACAGAAATGTTGAGCTGACTCTCTTGGGTGCAGATTTTCTCTCCCCATCAAACAGACAAAAGTAAAACACAACAGCTTTCCCCAGGTAAGCCTCAGAGCTCTGTCCTCTGCCAGGACACTCCTCATGGAATCTTTGGGATGGGTCTTCTCCAAACTTTGCAATCAAAACTCCCAGTTCACCAGCATGGACTTTATTGTTGAGCTGTTCACTCATCATTTCATTTTATCTCTAGCCATTTCATTTTCTGCAAAATATATTTAATGATGCATCCTTCCTTTATAAAACACATGAATACGTATTCAAATAAAAAACACCAGAATTTCATTTTTTTTAGCAAGTTCCAGAAGTCTTTAATCTATGTATGTAATCAGGCTCAAATTATTCAGTATTCCTTTAAGATTTTCAAAGGAAATTCAAAAGAGTTGATACAGGCTAAATCTTAATTATTGAAAATTAGGCATTTCATCTGACTCCTATTTGTTGTTTGTTCTTTCAGTTGCATCAAAAAATTGCTACCTACAGAAATGCAGTATTTCCCTTCTATTTATTACTAGTGGATTTAAGAGGCAGAAGAGAGATTGCCTGAATGTTTTCTCTCTCTCTCTTTTCTGACAGATTGCCTATCAAGTAGACAAAATTTCAAGAAATGTGTGAAATAATGCTCCAAGTCAAAAGAAACGGTTCTGGCTCCCTAGATCTGACATCTTAAAGCTTGTGTTGAGGGAGCAACAGTAGATGCTTTTCCTTCTTCAGTTTTTCTGCTTACTACATTTTATACTTTCCACTTAACCTGGAAGCTCTTTTTTTTTTTTTCTTCTTGCTTGTTTGTTTTATGGGGTTGTTTTTTCTTTCATTTTTGTCTGCACATGAAATAATATACCGTGAACTGGCCAGAAAAAAAGGAATATGTATTTGATGAGAAATTCAAGGTGATTGACATTTAATTGTGTGTTGTAAACTTACTCTCCTGCAAAATAGAATGATTCCAGTTACGTGGTTCCTAACAAAATCATCCAAGGAGCTTGCATTAGTCTCACCTGCAAGACAGCTGTTTGGCTTGCCCACTAGTTGGCTTCCCACCAATGCTTCTAGGCAGGCAGCCAAATAGAAAAGTCACCTGAGAGCAACCTGCCAGGTGGATGTGAGAACAGTCATTCATAAGCCAAGGGAGACAAATGTCACGTTGGGCAGAGAACATGACAACCTGGGGAATCAACTGGCTAAATACCTGAAAATCTGAATTCTTAAGTAACTTAAATCTGAAGCAACTTGCAGCCAGGAGGCCTGAAAGAAATGTCTAAGATCCTCAGAATTCTGATCATTGCCAAAAATAAATCTTAAGACCCATTAATGCAGAATAAGGTTTATTTCTCAGTGATATTCAGTGAATAAAAAGGGATTAGCTAAGTAACTACAGGCCTGTTAATCTGATATCATTCTCCAGCAGAGAAGTCCCAAAGCTGATACGAGATTCAGTTAATGAAAATTAAAGGTAGAATTATAATTAACACTAGTCAATATAGTTTTATAAGAACAGCTCATGAAACTAATTTGATTTTCTTATGTAACTTAATCATACATATGCACTCAATAATACATGAGTACTTACATTTATTAAGATGTTTGCCTTGATACCATGTGATATTCAGATGAAAAAATGAACTCTACACATTATCAGTGGGGCATATATTAAATGGATTAAGAACAGTCTGACTGATCTCCTAGAGAGAAATCAGTGAAAAAAATATCATCATCAAATGCAGACATTTCTAAAAGGATTCTACTGGATTTGTATTATGTGAAGCATACCTACAAATGAATATATCTCTAAACAGTTGCTTGGAGGGGGTTGAGAGGATGGGCTGAATAGACACCATGAATTCCTGTAAGTCTGAGAGGAAAAAGGAAAACATTTTTCCCTGTATAAAGAAAGAAGAAATCAATAGGAGAGACAACTGATTTTACCAAGATAGGTTGTTGTAAGAGAATACAAGTAAGCCGTTCCTTTCTCCACCTAATTTAACAGCTAAGGTAAAGATATGTTAGCTACAGAAGAGCAACACAGAACATAGAGAGTGATGCCTTGGCAGAATTTTTAGTGACTGATCAAGTTATCAGTCACTAAAGAGCTTTCTCACATAGCTGGGAGGTTAGATCAGATATACAAATGATGGGGCAGTTTTTTAATAGCAAGGCTGATTATCAGAAACAATGGTGGGTTCTCCATCCTCTAGCATTTGCCTGTGAATACTAGATGCCTCCTTTCAGGAAAAATGATTGTGTCTTTGGTTAATCTTCACTCACAAGACATAACATGAGAATAAGTCAGAGAAATATGAAGAGTAAATACAAGTTGAAACTGAAGAAAAAAATATTCTCAATCTTTCAAGTTCATGGAGATATCCAAATCATTAATGGATGAGTAGTTCTCATGAAGAGCTCTACAAAAATAACTATTCCACCTCAGTTATTGGGGGTAGCTCATATAAACTACATGAGTCACATCTGCACAGCACAGCACCGAAAATGAAAGTACTTAGAAGTGGTTTAGTTGGGGATGGATGTATCATGTCAGGCCAGCTCTTAGGATATAAAAGTTCCATTGGACCTTCAAAGATCATCTAGTCCAACTGCCTGACCTCGTTAGAGTCAACCAAAGATCAAAACATATTCATAAAGGCATTGTCCAAATGCCTCTTGAACAGTGACAGGCTGGTCTACCTAGACTTCAGCAAAGCCTTTGACACTGTCTCCCACAGTATTCTCCTGGTGTCATGGTTTTGTGATTTTCGGTTATTGGTATTCCACATCATAACATCATGTAGTGGACATACCTAGTTCTCAGAAGAGAAGGACTACTACAGTCCCCA